>NC_060889.1:31954059-32254059 GCF_014805685.1 Silurus meridionalis | reverse complement strand
TTTGAGGAACCAACAGATAGCCAGCACCTTTTGATCTAAGTAGGCGTGGAGGATCATACTGGTACAGAAGTTCACTCAGATACTGCGGTGTGAGACCGTTAAGTGCTTTATCGTCAGTAGTAGTATTTTATAATCAATGCGAGATTTGATTGGGAGCCAGTGTAGACTGATTAAAACAGGGGTGATGTGGTCATATTTCCTAGATCTAGTGAGGACTCTTGCTGCTGCATTCTGAACTAACTGAAGCTTATTTATGCACTTACTCCAACACCCAGACAGTAAAGCGTTACAGTAGTCTAATCTAGAAGTAACAAAAGCATGAACTAGTTTTCTGCATCCTGTAACGACATCATATTTCTAATTTTAGCAATATTTCTAAGGTGAAAGAAGGCGATCCTGGTGATATTATTCACGTGAGACTCAAAGGAAAGACTCGGGTCAATAATCACACCAAGGTCTTTGACAGCCGTACATGCTGAAACAGAAACACCATCCAGAGATGCTACGTAATCGGAAAGTTTACTTCTAGCTGCATGTGGTCCTAGTAAAAGTACTTCCGTCTTATCTGAGTTGAGCAGAAGAAAGTTATTAAGCATCCACTGTCTAATGTCCTTTACACACTTCTCAACATTGTTAAGCTGATCTCTCTCATCTGGCTTTGCTGAAATATACAGCTGTGTGTCATCAGCATAGCAATGGAAGCGAATCCCATGTTTATGAATAATTTCACCAAGAGGCAGCATATATAAAGAGAAAAGCAGTGGGCCTAAGACAGATCCTTGAGGAACACCAAACTTTACCTCATAGAGTGTGGAGAACTCACCATTTACATCCACAAACTGATAGCGATCAGTCAAATAAGACCTGAGCCAGAGAGAGCTGTTCCTTTATTCCAACAACGTTCTCAAGTCTAGCAAGCAGTATAGTGTGATCAATGGTGTCAAAAGCTGCACTAAGGTCGAGCAAAACAAGTAAGGAGACAAAACCCTGATCAGAGGCCAATAACAGGTCATTTACCACCTTAACTAGCGCCGTCTCTGTGCTATGATGAGGCCGAAATCCTGACTGATACATTTCAAAATGTTATTCATAAGTAGGTGTGAGCATAACTGCTGTGCTACAACCTTTTCTAAAATTTTGGATATAAAGGGAGATTTGATATTGGTCTGTAGTTGGACAACTGACCTGGGTCAAGGTCAGGTTTCTTAATAAGGGGTGGATAACTGCCAGTTTGAAGGATTTTGGTACATAACCAGTGCTAATGGAAGAGTTAATTATTTTTAAAACAGGTTCAATTACCTCTGGAGTTATCTGTTTAAAGAAACTTGTAGGCAAGGGATCGAGAATGCAGGTTGATGATTTTGATGAGGAAATTAATGAAATTAAGTCATTCTCATGAATAGGAGTGAAGCTTTGTAGTTGATTGTCTGCTATAATGACACTGCTGTCTACAGGGTTACTTGTAAAATAATTTGGATTTATATTAACCGTCTGGATTTCTTGCCTGATGTTTTCAATTTTATTATTAAAAAAGTTCATGAAATCATTACTACCTATTGATGGTGTGCATGTGAGTGCAGTGCTTTTATTTCCTGTTAATTTTGCTACCGTGCTGAATAAAAATCTAGGATTATGCTTGTTATTTTCTATGAGGGTGGAGAAATATGCTGATCTAGCAGCACTAAGAGATTTTCTATAATTTAGGAGGCTCTCCTTCCATGCTATTTGAAATACTGTTAATTTTGTTTGGCGCCATTTACGTTCTAATTTTGAGTGGTCTGTTTTAAGGTGCGTGTATGATCATTATACCACTGTGCTAATTTTTCTCCCTGATTATTTTGGTCTTAAGGGAGCTACATCATCTAGAGTGTAACGTAACGTTGATTCTAGGTGTTCAGTGGCCCAGTCGAGCTCTGCGGGGTCAGACAGAGATCTATCTAATATCGTAATTTCTGGAAGATGATTGATAAAACGCGCTGCTGTAGCTGACGTGAAAGTACGCTTAACACAATAACGTGGTGAGGTAGTAATACAATGACCGAGGCAGATATTAAAAGAGATGAAATAATGGTCTGAAATAGCTTCAGACTGTGGAATTATGACTACGTTTTTTATTTTTAATCCAAATGTTAACAACAAATCGAGAGTGTGTCCTTTAACATTCTGATTAATTCCAACTGAATCTAGAATGGACACAACTGCTGCTCTTAAGGAGTCTTCCTGATTATCAAAATTAATATTAAAGTCATCAATATTTAATGCTTTGTGTAAAGAAGTAGCAAAATTTGTGATGAAATCTGCAAATTCTATGAGAAAATTAGAGTAGGGCCCCTGGGGGTCTATAAATAATAACTAGTGGAATTGACTGACTGGACCTGCTTTTAGACACTGAATATTTTATGTTGGTGTAAAGAACTTCAAATGTTTTACATTTGCGTTTAATCTTTTGTGTGATGCTTAGATTTTTATTATTATAAATAGCTGCGACTTCACCTCCTCTGCAAGACTTTCTGAGAATTCCTATATTTTGGTTTCGCTCGGGGGACAGACACAGTCTCAATTTGGTGGATCGGTGGCGACTCTGTGCAGCTAGCAGACGGTCAGTTTAGCCTGTCTGTCTGCTCCCTGGCCTTGGCTCTGGACAGTCACTTGTTAACTAGTGCTGTTCTAAGACTATGACCTATACTACAAGAAATGAGATGCACTACAAGATAGATACCGTCCCGCCCTTCTTTCAGGTTTCTCATCGGGTGCTTTACTGAGGAGAGCAAACCTGTTGGACACGTGAAGCGGAGAGGAATGGTGCTCCCGTGGGCAAGCCTTAGCGTTAGCTTTGGCTTTGCGAGTATGCCGCCGAGTCATCGCCCATTCGCCCCGCTGCTAATGCCGCACATATTTATGTTTAATCACCACATTATCTGTGTAAAGCTGCTTTGAGACAATGCCCATTGTTAAAAGCGCTATACAAATAAAAATGAATTGAATTGAATTGAATTGAATTAATGCCGGAGTCGGGGGAATATTAACTTCACCTATGGCATCCAGACTTTCCCCTGCAGAACCTGGACTGCTCTCGCACTTACTACTTCTCTCTAGACTCTGGATGCGCTCCTTTAATGCTAAGACCTTCTCCGTCAAAGGGCAAACTAGCTTATACTTCTCACAGATAAAATTAAAACGGAGAAAGACTGACTAAACATGTCACACTTCACACACTGAATGAACTGGATGTTCGCCATAGCAGAGAAACTACATACCTTAGTGTGGTTACTGTAGTATGTGTTCATAGTATGTAGTTTACTGTATATTATAGTTAGGAGGAACAACCTGTAGGCTCTTCCAGCACTCAATAATTATTACATAATTATTGTTCTGAACACTTTTCTTTCAGAATGGGGAACACTGAAGGGACAGTCACTGTTGAAAATAAAACAGGATTCATATGGACTATCTGCATCAAGTCAAATCAGAAGATTCATCACTACGTAATGAACACTGTCAATATATTTACTTACACATTGATGTAAAACATAAACGAGTAGCTGTAGATTGGCATTGATAACTTTTTCTACATGTGACTATAAAGTCTTATACATATATATCTGTTCTTTATGTTTAGTACACCCTTAAAGGACGTACAGAATGCGAACAAAAAATTGTGAAATCATGGACTTTCTCGTCCTCACCTGAAAAGCTCGACCTCGTGCTGAAGCAGGGGAAATGCACAGAGGAATACTGCAGTGCAAAACCAGAATTAAGCTCTGAGATTTATACAAAAGAAAACCCATATTACATAATTAAAATGAGTAAAGACTACAATTTTACACATTTTTGCCTCTGCAAAGATGGTAAGGAGATTACAGTGTCAACACACCCAGTTAAAGGTATGTAATTATTTTCTGTAATATTTGATGAAAGATGTTCAGTAAACAACACAAACTCCACTCTAATATTGTTCCAGATCTTTCTGTCACAGCAAAGTCCCTCTGATTCATCTTTTATCTCCATGATTATTTATCTGTTACTTATCAGTTCCCAGCAGGTTTATTTATTATCTTATTAAATATATGAAGATTTACACAAATCAGGAACATTTGATGTGTTTATATCTTCTCTTTCACTCTTCTCCACTACTGCTGATGACTTTGTGTCTGATGGAGAAACATCCTCAGTCATTCCATTAAAAAAGAGTCAACTGTATAAAAGTGCTACCAATATTAGCATCCTGGCTAAAACTAGCATTCCTGCTAACACAATAGAAATACACTCACCCATCAGTGAGGTTTGTGGATTCAGTGTCTCAGAACATCATGTCAGGAAGAGTCTAAGGAAAGTGAATAGCAGGTGTAGATGAAACTATATCGCCCCAGTACTTTATTTTTCACCCACTGACACAATTCATTGTCCCTCCATGCTTCAAGAGATCCACTATCACTCCTGAACCTAATCCATGCACTACAGTTGAGCTAAATGATTTCTGTCCCATGGCCCTAAACAATGTGGTGATGTGGAGCTTAAAGAGACTCTTTAAAGATCTCACCTGCTCCTCTCTGTCTGAATATGATGAAGCTTTGCAGACACTTAATTCACAATTGAAGTGGAGTGATGAGTGTAGAAATGTTTTCTCTTCAACCAGGGAGAAAATAAGAATGATGACTGAGAGGAAGAAACACAGCAGCATCAGACTCGGTGTGAAAGTAAAAGAAGAATCGAGGATGAGATTGAAAGAGAAATTGAGATCGCTGCTGAGAAGATTTCTGCATTTTTATTTTCATTCTCCATAAACACTGCAATTTAAACCATTAAATATATAACAATGTAGACTACAGTGTGTGTGTGTGTGTGTGTGTGTGTGTGTGTGTGTGTGTGTGTGTGTGTGTGTGTGTGTATTCATATGATGGTAAATAGCACACAGGTAATATTACACGCTTTTAAATGAGTTATTGTACATTTATTGCATGAAAACTTTGTTGTTGTTATTATTGCAGTTAAACACAATAACAGTGTGTATTTTGGTGACTGGTTTACTGGGAGCCACTCTGATTATAAAGTCTAATAGCAGCAGGGAGAAAAGACATTATTACTTTAAATGTGTTATTAATATGATGCAGAATTTTTTCAACTAAAATATATAACAATCATTTTCTGAAATCCAAACACAAAGATTAAATGTACAGTATGCTTATAAAACTGTTTCATTATATTACTAAAAAAAAGCACAATAAAATATATCGTGATGTTTTTTTTCTTGTGTGTGTATTTATTTGTTTTTGTTTTATTTGCTTTTTTCTAAATGTTTAAAGCTTTTAATCATCTTTTTTGATTGGTTTTAATCCCTGATAATGTTTTGGGTGAACTGTATTTTATTACATTATTTTAAAATGTATGTAAATTCTCTTGGATTGTAAAAGTGTAATTTTCCATATGCAACAAGATTCACTTTCACTGATGCATGTTGTATTCATATGACAGCAATGACATTTGACCATTTTACACAACACACAGAATTCCTGACCAAAACAAAAAAGTCACATGGTGTAATATTTGGTTGAAGCTCATACATTTACCATCACATGATTTCTGTAATTATATAAGATATACAATTCTACACATTATACAATGTTACAACATTTATTTTCATCCAGAATTAATTAATTTATTGCAAAATGTTGTTTTGATGGTGAGTTAAACTGCTGCATACAGATCTTAAGATTCTTAATGGGGTTAAGGTCTGGACTCTGTGGAGGCCAATCCATGTGTTTAAATGATGTCCCACACCATGAGGCAAGAAAAAATCCATTGATGGACAAACCTGGTCATTCAGTATATTCAGGTAGCCACTCAGGGGCTGAGCGACGCCCTCAGTGGTGAACAGAGGCCATGCAAGGGCCTTTGGGGCGTTACTGCAATTACTGAGGATGGCGGCGTCGTGACGGCATCAGCTGTGGCTGTCTGGAACTTGACGTCGCGTTCAGCAGGACCTTGGAGCGGGTTTGGAAGCATGCCGGTGCTTGCAGAGGGGTTGGGGGATGAACTGTCGCCTCCAGAGGGACTAGGAGGAGAGATGTCGCATTCAGAGGGACTCGGAGGCGAGACATCATCTTCAGAGGGACTCTGAGGCGAGACGTCACCTCCAGAGGGACTGTAATTACGGCGTCGCTTTCGGAGGGGTCTCGAAATCAGAGACCGTGACATTGCCTTAAGAGGAGCCTAGGTCTGCAACTTGGCTTCTGAGGGATCCTGGAATGGGGAGTCTTTCTGAGCGGGTAGGAATTGCTTCTTCATTGTGGTAGGAGCTGTAAAGCGCGGACTCACCTTCGAATGGTCTGTGAAGCACGACGACAGCTTTGAAGAGACCTTGAAGCATGACGTCGACCTTCGGAGGAACTTGGAGGCGTGACATCACCTTCAGAGGAACTTGGTGGCGTGGCGTCGCTATTGGAGAAACTTAATGGTGAAGCAACTCGGCTTCTGAGGGATCCTGGAATGGGAGTCTGTCTGAGTGGGTAGGAATTGCTACTTCATTGTGGTAGGAGCTGTGAAGCACGGACTCGCCTTCGGAGGGTCTGTGAAGCACGACGACGGCTTTGGAGAGAACTTGAAGCATGACGTCAACCTGCGAAGGAACTTGGAGGCGTGACGTCACCTACAGAGGAACTTGGTGGCGTGACATCGCTATTGGAGAAACTTAATGGTGAGATGTCGCCTTCAGAGGAACTTGGTGGTGAGATGTCACCTACAGCGGGACTTGAAGGTATGACGGCCCATCCGGAGGGGTTTGGAGACAATGTTCTGTTTGTGACACGCTTTGTCGGCAGTACGACATCCTTTTCGCGGCCTGTTGGTGCTGCATCGTCCCTTTCAGAGTCGTGCGGCGGTAGGTTCCTCAAAGGAACACTGGAGCAGAGCAGCGAGCTCGGAGGAACACTTGAGCAGAGTGACGTACTCGGAGGAATGCTGGAGTGGTGTGGCACGCTCAATGATCTATAAAGCTCACATTGTTTTATGGAGCAGCACCTCGTCATCCATTCAACCTGTTGTAAATGACATCCCCACACCACACTGGCATGAGCCCAGAACATATTACTGCATTAGACATTGCCTTTGCTCATTTACACACCACTACACTGTTACTTAAGTATCTCCTGTCATTAGGTCCTACTTAGCTCTTCATTAGAACATGTTATAATAAACCTCCCTCCTTTGGAAAAATGTGTTTCACTTGATTTTGTGGCATAGATGTGAAGATTAGAGTTAATGTAGCTACAAAAGCATTAGTGAGGTCACCAATTTCAAGAGAAACCTGATATTTGTGCAATGGTGATGGGCCCACAGAATTTTGGCCATATATATCAAATAGAGAGAAGAATCTTTAAGATTTGAGATGAGATCCTAATGGTAGTCCTGAAGCAGATGAATTTTTGGGTAATATGTGCATTGCTTTGCTAAAAAATTGTAGAAGATGAATGACATTGATTCTGATGCTAATAGAGTACGGTTTTCTTCTCCAGCATCTTATGACATACCACCATCAGAACCTACTGTAGCACTATCTAATGAACAGGTAAAACAACTGAGCTCTGATATCAGTCAGTCGATTAAATCTAGCTTGTTTCCCAACAATCAGCTACTTACCTCCAACTTGTGTTATGATTGTCAGAGGTGCTCACGTGTGGATCCGTGTGGTACCACCATCATTTATGATGAATGACATAAAGATGAATCTTGTGCTGAAAAGTGGTAAAGAGCCATCATTCTTTCATGGTGACGATTCAGATGTGTTCAATCTTTGAATGGGAAGATTTAATGAGGACCTACCTTGGATAAGGCAATTATTCCAAACAAAAATGCATTGATGAGATCATAAACAAATTGATGGGCCGGGCAAGGGATGTTGTTCAGATATGGTTGCGCAACAATGTCTCAGTCTCTTTTACTGGTGATGTAGATATGGTATTCTGTATCCTCAAACAACACTTAGGGGGTGGGATATTCACAGGTCTTTCCCTGGCTGACGTTTACGCTACTAAGCCATATAAAAATAAAGGCCCTTTGGATTTTTGGATTAGATTAAACAAAGCTGCTGACCTAGCTGAACAGCATCTTAAACGTGAGGGCAGAACATTGCAAAATCAGGACATGGAGCTTGCCGTTATGTTCATATTTAATTGTCCTGATAAAGATCTCTCAATGATGTTTTTAAGCAAACAACAGCAGGAGTGAACTGCTGCAGAGGTAGAGGATCGTTTGGATGAATTTATAAGAAACTACAAAGTATATGCATGTCAGTTCTCGCAACAAACAGCTAGTGCTGTCAGTAATGATGAGTGGTACACCACCTTGTAAAAGTCAAGTTGTTAGGGCTCCTGGGAGTGCAGTTAAGCCTGATCATACAACATGTAAAAGTTGAAACACAATGGATAGGATACTGAATATGCTGGAGAAAGTGCTGACATGTAACACACAGTCCTCCAGGGCAGTTGTACATCACAACCCGAATGTTTGACCACAAGTGTGTAAAGTCTGTCAGAGTAATGACCACAACACAGTTGCTTACTTTAGATTGAACAAATTGTGTTTCACTTGCTATCGTCCTGGTCATACACATGACATCTGTGAGATGACTACGTCACAGGTTATGCCAAACAGCTTGACAGCTGCTGTTGACAATCACAGTCAAAGGTCCTCTCAGTGAAACTAGTAAATCTCCATCTGGAGGAGGGCGAAGGTAGGCACATAAGTTCAACCTCCTTTGATAGTGATGATATTGAGTCTGTATATGCTTTCTTGTGCGAAAACGTCCCAAAGTTTAGCAAAGTAATCTTGCAAAATACCATGAGAACATCTCAAAGTAAAAGTTTGTTCTACACTAATGTATTAGTGCAGGATAAGGTTGAGTTACAAGGCATGATGGATACTGGGTCAATGGCAACTACCATCAGTGCAGACATAATACCCATGTGAAAACAAGCAGGCGTGATGACGGAGGACATGCTGGCCCCTGCCGATATTGTTTTAGTGGGTTGTGTCGTGGAAAACAAACTAGTCCTTTAGGACTATGTAATTTGAAACTTGAGGTTAATGACTTTAGTAAGCCATTCATTTGATCTGTTGATGCATCTACCGCCGGACTTGATGTAGTGCTGTCGCAAATTCATCACAACATTGACAAAGCACAGTCAATAGCTTTTGGCAGCAAATCTTTAAATCATCTAAATATCTTGCACATCGCTTGAATCTTCTGCAATGAAATGGGCGATTAGTAATAAATTTAGCCATCGGTTATGTGGTCACAGGTTCACTGTGTGGACCGACATCAATCCCTTGAAGTACATACTGACCAAGCCCAGGTTGGATGCCTGTGAGCAGCGCTGGGTGGCACAGCTGGCGCCATTCGATTTTGACATCCAGTATATTCCGGGCACTAAAAATGTGGTGGCTGACGCCCTCAGTAGAGAGCCTTTTGTGCAGTCTACAATTTTGCACAGATTGACTAGGGCTCCATATTCCACCCTTCTTAAGCAGGCAGCCAATTTTAAAAAGGATGATGTTCAGAATTTGTTTCGGCTGTCTACGGAGCTACCTGAGATGAGGGATGTGAATGCTCAGTTTGAGACTCGAGATGCTACTTGTGAAGCTGTGTCTATTTCAGGAAGTTTACAGATGAGCAGTGATTACATTTCTGCTGTCATGCAAACACATCAGCATTGGGAAGATGCAGGTACTGCGAGAGCTATTTCACATGTGCAGTACCTAGAGTGTCTTGTTGCAGTGGGGCAGAATCCTGTTCCTGTTTTTAACCATAATGAACTCCAGATTGAACAAGTTAATGATGCTGTTGTTGGCCGGGTCAAGTTTTTTATTGACTGCGGGTGCCGTCCCTCAAGACGTGAAAAAGTTCATGAATCACGTGGGACGTTAAGTATATTGAGACTTATTGAGGTAAACTGAACACGCGCCTAAGGATAGTGTATCGTGTGTCCAAGCATCCAGTGACAAAACAGAAAACTTACCAATATGTTGTACCTGAATTGCTTCGAATGGCAGTGTTGGAAGGCATTCATGATGATGCGGGCCATTAGGGTCAGCAACGCTCATTAGGGTTGGCCAGACAGAGGTTTTATTGGGATACAATGGAGAAAGTTGTCAAGGACTACGTGCACAACTGTAAGAGATGCATTGTGCAGATGAAAGGACTACTCGATGGGTTGCTGACCTCTCTAACAGAACTGGCGGTCCTGTTGCGAACAATGATGAGTCGGATGGGCAGAATGTGATGTGTGAGGACACTGTTCAGGCAAATTATATTGACGTAGTAACCACTGAGTGTGATGGTACTGTTGCTGGTGTTGACTCACATGTAGACTGTGATAAACATGATTGTGGCCCTTCTGAATGCAGGAGTGGGAATCAGGATGATTATAAATTACTCTTTTGTATGTTGTACATGATGTTATGCAAAATATGGTGAAATTAGTGGGGGTGAGTGTAACAAGGTTGAAATAGTTTAATTTCACTCGATTCTCTTGTTTATGCATTTATAATTGTTGAAATCAGTGTTTGTGAAATATATTTAAAAAATGGTCTGTAAGAAGGTAATGGGTTCTCCCTCTCTCTCCCCCGTCCGCTTCCTTTAACAACAAAGTGGTTCAATCCAGGCAGCCATATCTGCTGATCGCTCTCTTATCTGTCTTTTCCTTCTCTCTCCCAAACGGAAAAGGTATGCTGTGTTCCATGCTACAGATTAATGGCTAGTATTGGTTGGAAATAATTCACAAACAGAAACATTTGAATTAATGCACTTTGGGATGTTATTTTTGTTGACAGTGTTACTGATGTGTCAGCTGAAGCTGTTGTGACAACCTGTCTATATAAAAATACATTCTCTATGCAGACCAAATCTCCTGTCATTCTTCGGCATTTTCAACACAACGCAGAGAACAGAACTATACGGTTACACCAGCAAACATTCCACTGCTGCACAGGAACGTAAGTATGTAATGTAACAGATTTTTTTCTGCAATAATAATTCTATTTTATTTAAATATATATATATGATTCATACACCACACACATGGCAAATTTGTATCTATAAATTTATATCTAAACTTAGCAATACAGATTGGACTACAGGTCATGTGATTTGGTCCTAAATCAGGAGAATTTTCCGCTATGGAAAAGATGCACAATAATCTTTAATGTCAGAATTGTTCCAATTGTTGCACATGCAAAAACACAATTCTGGAGCTGAGGATGATGACGACGCTATAAAGTAACACTCATTAAAACATTATAAGATTTGAAAAGCTCCTGCATTTCTCCCGTATTGCAGACTGCAGTAAAACCAGCCGCAGCTTCAAAATCCACGCTCAAGTCAGCAGCACTTTTCTTTGTGTTTAATCGTACACTTACGCTATGGGTGGTGGGAGGAGTCAAAATAGATGTAAAGAAGCTTCAGAATCAGTTTATTTTATATAAAAACACGGACATAAAATAATAAAAAAATCTCAGTGTATTTAATTATGTTCCACATTCAAACACTTTCCTTTATACGTTTGCTCATTTTAAGACTCTACTAGACAGAGACACTCTCAATAAGAAGTATTTGAAAGATTGAGTAAACCGATAAAGAAAATGTTTTATGAGTGTATAATGTGCTGATTCAGATGTCTCTGTCAGATGTCACTGATGTTTATTAAATCTCAGCTTGAAAACCAGATGACAACATTTACACTTTTACAATTAAGAAGAAAAAATAAGAATAAAAAAGTTCACCCAAAACATGTCTGGATCAAATCTGTGGATGATCATTATTGAATCAATAAAATATAGTAATTGGTGTGAGTAAGAGGGATTTAACATTCAGGGTCATGCTGTTCTAGTACAATAATCAGCTTCAGGGTAGTAACAGTAAATAGTAAATCCTAATCACAGCACACTGTCACTCAGGACTTTAGAAGAACAGCACACTGATCTTATCACATACAACAATGCAGTACAATCTCTACAATTACACACACACACACACACACACACACACACAATACTCTAAAATCTCTCATCAAATTATTAATATTTAACACATCATGTATTTTACACTCTCCTCTCTGTATATTATAGTTAGGAGGAACATCCTGTAGACTCTTCCAGCACTCTGTAGTTTACTATAACAGCACACACACACACACACACACACACACACACACACACACACACACACACACACACACACACTTATTACATAATTATTGTTCTGAACACTTTCCTTTCAGAATGGGGAGCACAGTAGGGACAGTTACTGTTGACAATGAAACAGATTACACATGGACCATCTGCATCGAGTCTAAAAAGGTTCATCATATCGTAATAAACACAGTCAATATATTTACTTACACATTGATGTAAAACATAAACAAGTAGCTGTAGATTGGCATTGATAACTTTTTCTACATGTGAATATAAAGTCTTTTACATAATATATCTGTTCTTTCTGTTTAGGACACCCTTAAAGGACATGATACATATAAACAAGATTTTGTGACATATGTCTGGTCTTCATATAAAAAGCCCGACCTCAAGCTGAAGCAGGGGAAACACGCAGTGGATTACTGCAGTGACAAACCAGAATTAAGCTCCTCATTTAATACAAAAGATAAAACATGTTTCATAATTAAAATGAGTAAAGACGACAATTCTATAATTTTGTGCCTCTGCAAAGATGGTAAGGAGACGACAGTGTCAACACACCCAACTAAAGGTATGTGATTATTTTCTGTAATATTTGATGAAAGATGTTCAGTAAACAACACAAACTCCACTCTAATATTGTTCCAGATCTTTCTGTCACAGCAAAGTCCCTCTGATTCATCTTTTATCTCCATGATTATTTATCTGTTACTTATCAGTTCCCAGCAGGTTTATTTATTATCTTATTAAATATATGAAGATTTACACAAATCAGGAACATTTGATGTGTTTATATCTTCTCTTTCACTCTTCTCCACTACTGCTGATGACTTTGTGTCTGATGGAGAAACATCCTCAGTCATTCCATTAAAAAAGATTCAACTGTATAAAAGTGCTACCAATATTAGCATCCTGGCTAAAACTAGCATTCCTGTTAACACAATAGAAATATACTCACCCATCAGTGAGGGTTGTGGATTCAGTGTCTCAGAACATCATGTCAGGAGGAGTCTAAGGAAAGCAGGTGTAGATAAAACTATATTGCCCCAGTACTTTATTTTCCACCCTATGACACAATTCATTGTCCCTCCATGCTTCAAGAGATCCACTATCACTCCTGAACCTAATCCATGAGACTCTTTAAAGATCTCACCTGCTCCTCTCTGTCTGAATATGATGAAGCTTTGCAGACACTTAATTCACAATTGAAGTGGAGTGACGAGTGTAGAAATGTTTTCTCTTCAACCAGGGTGAAAATAAGAATGATGACTGAGAGGAAGAAACACAGCAGCATCAGACTCGGTGTGAAAGTAAAAGAAGAATCGAGGATGAGATTGAAAGAGAAATTGAGATCGCTGCTGAGAAGATTTCTGCATTTTTATTTTCATTCTCCATAAACACTGCAATTTAAACCATTAAATATATAACATTGTAGACTACAGTGTGTGTGTGTGTGTGTGTGTGTGTGTGTGTGTGTGTGTGTGTGTTTATATGATGGTAAATAGAATTGTAAATGATTTCAGCTACAAGAGATAAGATAAGATAAGATAAGATAAGATAAGATAAGATAAGATAAGATAAGATAAGAGATGTACATTTCTTCATCCCACCGTGGGGAAATTTGTGTTACAGCAGCAAAAAAATAGAAAAAGTGCAAATATATATATAAAAAGTAGAAACACAATACAGTAAATACACAACACAATGTATAAATACAAAAGAAAAAGAGATCAATAAGTAGTTACGCTATCAAACATATTGCACACAGGTAATATTACATGCTTTAAAATGAGTTATTGTACATTTATTGCATGAAAACTTTGTTGTTGTTATTATTGCAGTTAAACACAATAACAGTGTGTATTTTGGTGACTTGTTTACTGGGAGCCACTCTGATGATAAAGTCTAATAGCAGCAGGGAGAAAAGACATTATTACTTTAAATGTGTTATTAATATGATGCAGAATTTTTCCAACTAAAATATATAACAATCATTTTCTGAAATCCAAACACAAAGATTACATGTACAGTATGCTTATAAAACTGTTTCATTATATTAATAAATAAAAGCACAATAAAATATATCGTGATGGTTTTTCTTGTGTTTGTATTTATTTGTTTTTGTTTTATTTGCTTTTTTTTTTTTACATTTACCATCACATGATTTCTGTAATTATATAATATATAAAATTGTACACATTATACAATGTTACAACATTTATTTTTTTCCAGAATTAATTAATTTATTGCAAAAATGTTCTATTGATGGTGAGTTAAACTGCTGCATACAGATTCTTAAGATTCTCAATGGGGTTAAGGTCTGGACTCTGTGGAGACCAATCCATGTTTTTAAATGGTGTCCCACACCATGAGGCAAGAAAAAATCCATTGATGGACAAACCAGGTCATTCAGTATATTCAGGTAGACAGCTGACCATATTTTTGGGCACACAACATTGCTGAACCTGGAGCTGACCAACTGAAGCGACCCCAGATCATAACACTTCCCCCACAGTCTATAGTAGGCACTGGGTGTGATGGGTGCATCACTTCATCTGCTTCTCTTCTTACCCTGATCCATCCATCACTCTGGAACAATAAGCCATAAGTTCTACTGCTGATTTTATTTCACCAGAATGTAAGTGATCACTGATCATGATCCTTCAAGATTGTTTTTTTCCTACCACATTCCTACGTGGAAGATGACAGTTCACCACTGTCCTTCCAAGTTTTAAAAATGCACTGGACAGTTTTTAGCATATAAGCATAAAAAAAAGGGTTCCTTGAGGTTCTATATAAAACCCTGGGGTTCTGTACTTGGCCGATAGAACCTTTTATCAAAAAATGTTATGTATTATGCTATAATTCATGTTTTATGACTGAAGTGTAAACTTTGCTCACATCCAGTTAGAACATAAACAAGCTTATGTGTGTTAATTAGAAATAAAATCAATAATAGATACTGTAAATACAGTAATACTGTATTTTTTTAATAATAAAGTAACCTTACATCTTTTTTGGAATTAAAGATCCATTTGGGGTTCCATATATGAAGGGGATGATAGAACCACTTCTGATTCTAAATAACCATTACTTTTAAAAGTGTAGTTGTACAACTTTCAGTAATCTCCTTTAGTTTATTGTTTTTTTATTTATTTATTTTTATTATATAGGCCAATAATGTGACCCGTTCTGAAACAGGGGAACATTTTTTCCAAGAGCACTGTAGACGTCTTCCCACATGGTTGTGTAAGAAATGAGAAGCTGCTCACTGTATCAGTTTGGATCTAATAATGTGTTGCAGCTAAAACATATTTAAAACTGTACTAATTATCCAATGGAGCTCTTCCCTTTCAGCTTACTTACACCCAGCTAAGGACATTTTCAGTCCAGACAGTGTTTACATTAATGTTTAAATAACTATAAATGTTAGCATCTCCCAGGTAGTGATTTTTTTCCCCTTTAAGTAGTTTTGTGTAAATATTAACAATATAAAGTTCATAAGAGCTTCCTAATGTCTGAACAGCCATCAGCTAGCATGAACATACTAGCATCAACCTAGGCCAACTAAAAAAAAAAGAGCGACGCCCCTCGGCAGAGAACAGGGGAGGAGCGAAGATCGGAGGCCAAGAGACACCCTCTGTGGAGATCGGAGGTCGAGCGATGCCCACTGCAGAGATTGGGAGCAGAACGATGCCCTCTGCAGAGATCAGGGACCGAGCAACATGCATCAGTGGGGGTATGATGGCACCCCACAGTGGAAGTCTGGAGTGCAGTGACGGCCTGGCCAGGCCTCTGGGGCGTTACAGCACCTACTGAGGATGGCGGAGGCGTGACAGCGTCCACTGTGGCTGTCTGGAACATGACAGCATCCACATTGGCTGTCTGGAATGTGACAGCGCTCATTAACGTTACCTTCAGTGGGACTTTGGAGCATGATGGCGCCTTCAGATTAGTCGGGTCTGTGACGGTGCTGGCTGCGAGACTTTGATGCATGGCGTCCCCTTTGGAGGGGCTTGAAAGCATGTCGGCGCTTGCGGAGAGGTAAGGGGACAAAACGTCACTTTCAGATGGACTCGGAGGAGAGACGTCACCTTCAGAGGGACTCGGAGACAAGACGTCATCTTCAGAGGGACTCTGAGGCGAGACGTTGCCTCCAGAGGGAATGTGGCCCATGGATCCGCTTTCGGAGGGGTCTTAAAGTGCGACGGTGCCCTGGGAGTAATCAGGGGCCTGTGACATTGCCCTCAAAGGAGCCTAGGTCTGCAACGTCGGCCTCTGAGAGATCCTGGAGTGGGGAGTCTTTCAGAGCGGGTAGGAATTGCTACGTCATTGTGGTAGGAGCTGTGAAGCACGGCCTCGCCTCAGAGGGTCTGTGAAGCACGACAACGCCTTCAGAGAGACCTTGAAGCATGATGTCCCCTTCGGAGGAACTCGCAGGCGAGACGTCGCCTTCAGAGGGATTTGGAGGTACCACAGCCCATCAGAAGGGGTTTGGTGGCCCCGCGGCACCCGCCCAGCCGGAGGTCGTGAATCAGGCCGGTGTCTACGCGATGCGGGATGTCCTGGATTCCCGGCAGCGCGGGGGTTAGGACAGTTCGGGACTTTGTGGGCCGAGCTCCCGGAGCGCACCACCCTATAATCCCTATTATAGTGAATATTTGTGTTGTCTCTGCCTTTTGTGTTAATAAACTATACTGGTGCTTTCGGCTTCCGCCTCCATCCCTGCCGCCTAACAACACTGCTCCCAATTACACCTCGTTTCCTTTTGAGTCTGGTTCCTTTCAACTTTTCTTCCTCATGTCATTTCAGGGAGGTTTTTTGTGCCACAGTCACATATACTATATATATACTATATGTATAAAGAAACTTATAGGCACTAAACAGCTACATTTCAATTTCACAACCTCTTTATTTGTTTAAAGCTGCTTTGGGAAAATGTCCATTGTTGAAAGTGTTACACAAATAAAATTGAAAGTTCTTTGTTCAGATTTTTCATATATTTTCATATTTTGTATATATTTTATATATATTATTGTAGGAATAAACAGAGAGAGTCAAATAGATGGGAATCAGCAAGAGAGTAATTTGGAGAGAATTTGTTTGTTGTTCAGTAAGAATTTACCATAGAAAAGTAAAAAGTTGCATTTTTAAATAATTTATTCCTCGTTCACCCCTAATTTTCACTGCACTCAGCAGTTTTATTCAATTGTAAGGAGAGAGTGGTTTAGAGATCAGTCACCAGGAGTGCTTTAGATCAGGGGTCTCTTCAATGTTTTACAGGTCAAGGACACCTTAGGCAATAAAGACATGGTGCAGGACCCCCTGATACAAGATGTATCAAAAATATCCACTGATATTAATAGAAACTAAACATATTACACTAGTTTTATTATGTTAAGACAATGAGAACGATGTAGTTGTTGTACATGCATCATTGTTTGTATATTTTCATATATTTTTTAATCTTTCTAAAAGATTTATGCATCATAACGAACATATATTTTACAATTGAATTTATTTTATTTAGAGAGGTTTAAAGAGAAAAATTTATACAAAAAAATAAAAGAAAAAAATCGAAAATAATCAATTGCTGCTCCCTGCTGGTTGAGTTTCCAAAATGCACAGGATATTTTAGTCAAGTCTCGACTTTTATTGTCAATTCCACCATATAAAGTGCAGGACACAGTGAAACGTAACAACGTTCTTCAATTTGACCAAATTAATGGACGCATTTAAAACAATGAAGTTCTCCTCTATCTCTGAATTTCACTGTACACAACACTGCACTTTGTCTCTGTGCTATGATGAGGCCGAAATCCTGACTGATACATTTCATAAATGTTCTTCCTCAGTAGATGTGAGCAGAACTGCTGTGCTACAACCTTTTCTAGAATCTTGGAGATAAAGAGGAGGTTTGATATTGGACTGTAGTTGGACAGCTGACAGGGTGAAGGTCAGGTTTCTAAATGAGGGGGTTGATAACTGCAGATTAAAAGATTTAGGTGCATAACCAGTGCTAATGGAAGAGTTTATTATTTTTAAAACAGGTCACTGCAAGAAATGAGAGAATGGAAGCTTACAGAGTGAAGTGTGGTGAAGTGGAGACCATCTACAATTCTGCAGTAAAGAATTCTACAATGATCTATAAAGCTCACATTGTTTTTCGGAGCAGCACCTCGTCATCCATTCAACCTGTTGTAAATGACATCCACACACCACACTGGCATGAGCCCAGAACATATTACTGCATTAGACATTGCCTTTGCTCATTTACACTCCACTACAATGTTACTGAAGTATCTCCTGTCATTAGCTCCTACTTAGCTCTTTATTAGAACCTGTTATAATAAACCTCACTCCTTTGGAAAAATGTGTTCCACTTGATTTTGTGGCATAGATGTGAAGATTAGAGTTAATGTAGCTACAAAAGCATTAGTGAGGTCACCAATTTTAGGAGGAAGCTGATATTTGTGCAATGCTGATGGGCCCAAAGAATTTTGGCCATATATATTAAATAGAGAGAAGAATCTTTGAGATTTGAGATGAGATCCTAATGGTAGGCCTGAAGCAGATGCATTGCTTTGCTATAAAATCATACAAACTTTTGTTTCTCTTCATCATTTGCTGTTGCTTGAATACCATTTAAAAAATTAGTAAAATATATTTGAGGATTTCACAATTGAATATGAGTCGCCCGTGTCAAGTCAAGTCAAGTTTATTTCTATTGCAATTTTCACAACAGACACTGTCTCAAAGCAGCTTTAGAGAATTTGAAGAGTTAAGGTGAATGGTGTGTTTTTATTCTTGTCTTTACCCATAATCCCATTGTTCAGTTTACTCAATATTCCTCTTGTTCTGTAAAACACGATGTACAAATCAATGTTTATAGAAGCACCAACTAAGTAAAACCTGGATTCTGATGTTCTTGTTTTCATGAGCTTCAGGTTCAAGTTTATTTCTAAAGCACATTTCATAATGGACATTGTCTCAAAGCATGCTGTTGGATCAGTTCCTGGGTACGTCTCCTCTGAGAGACACTTTCCTGGATCATCTGCTACATTTATACAGAGTGCTTTTAGTTCCAGAAAGTTACTGTTTGTGAGGACGTGATTCTCTAAACTGTTGCTGCTGCTGGTGTTTCATTCAGACAAACACATTTCCCCACATTCACTGACTGAATCCTGATCAATTCAATTCAATTAATTTTTATTTGTATTGCGCTTTTAACAATGAACATTGTCTCAAAACAACTTTACACAGATAATGTGGTGATTAAAAGTGAATATATTTTTATAAGTGTAAGTTTGTCCCTGATGAGCGAGCTGGTGGCGACTGTGGTGAAGGACAAACTCCCGAGATGGCATCAGGAAGAAACATTGAAAGAAACCAGACTCAAGAGGGAACCCATCCACACCTGGGTTGCACCGAATGTCCATATAGCAGATATACGATGTTGCGGGGTGCAGTGATGATGATCAGAAGCGTAACATAGTCCTGAGTCAGTGTAGGAGACTGTTGACATTAACTACAGTCCAATCCATCCTCAAAGCGCCCGTTCTTACTCCGGAATTTCATGGAACCACCCAAGGCATTGATTAAACACCGTCCCAAGCTGCACAGAGTGGCCTCCAGTCGGAGAGAACACTATCTAGAGGCAGACCTGGACGAAGTGGGAAGATCCACGGAGGGGAGAGGAGCAGGAACAATGGTCACTGGAGCCTCAGGAGCATGTTTAACTCGACCGAGAGAGAGAGAGAGAGAGAGAGAGAGAGAGAGAGAGAGGGCTGACAGGAAGAAAAGGATATGGATTATTAAGTGTCTTTATTGTTGTATGAAAGTTAATGTCACTGTTCAGTTTGGACTCCGGCAAGACTCGCTATGGCAGCATAACTAAAATGGAGAACCAGAAGGTAACATGATGGATCTCTGGGATAACAGACGACCCACCACACCACCGTCAACAAACCTGATTGAACGTGTGAATGTGAGGGGATGACAACATACACATATCCCAGTTCACCAAACACTCTATATCCATGATCCCTCCAGATCTGAGCCTTTACCTAAGAAACAATCTACTGATAAAAGGCTTGACTAAATAAATAAGTTTTCAACTTCATCTTGAACACTGAGACTGTGTCTGAGTCCCGAACACTGATTGGAGGGCTGTTCCATAACTGTGGTGTTTATAAGAGAAACATCTGCCCCCTGCTGGAGTCTTCATTATTTAAGTTAACAACAAATAGCCTGCACCTTTTGATCCAAGTAGGCATGGAGGATCATATTAGTACAGAAGTTCATTTAGATACTACGGTGCGAGACCGTTAAGTGCTTTATACCTCAGTAGTAGTATTTTATAATCCATGTAAGATGTAATCGGGAGCAGTGTAGACTGAATAAAACAGGGGTGATGTGCTCATATTTTCTAGATCTAGTGAGGACTCTTGCTGCTGCATTCTGAACTAACTGAAGCTTATTTCTGCACTTCCTCCAACACCCAGACAGTAAAGCGTTACAGTAGTCTAATCTAGACGTAACAAAAGCATGAACTAGTTTTTCTGCATCCTTTAACGACATCATATTTCTAATTTTAGCAATATTTCTAAGGTGAAAGAAGGAGATCCTGGTAATATTATTCACGTGAGCCTCAAAGGAAAGACTCGGGTCAATAATCACACCAAGGTCTTTGACAGCCGTACATGCTGAAACAGAAACACCATCCAGAGATGCTACGTAATCGGAAAGTTTACTTCTAGCTGCATGTGGTCCTAGTAAAAGTATTTCTGTCTTATCTGAGTTGAGCAGAGGAAAGTCATCAAGCATCCACTGTCTAATGTCCTTTACACACTTCTCAACATTGTTAAGCTGATCTCTCTCATCTGGCTTTGCTGAAATATACAGCTGTGTATCATCAGCATAGCAATGGAAGCGAATCCCATGTTTATGTATAATTTCACCAAGAGGCAGCAGATATAAAGAGAAAAGCAGTGGGCCTAAGACAGATACTTGCAGAACACCAAACTTTATCTCAGAGAGTGTGGAGAACTCAACATGTACATCAACAAACTGATAGCGATCAGTCAAATAAGACCTGAGTCAAGAAAGAGCTGTTCCCTTTATTCCAAAAACTTTCAAAAGTCTAGCAAGCAGTATAGTGTGATCAATGGTGTCAAAAGCTGCACTAAAATCGAGCAAAACAAGAGACAAAACCCTGATCAGAGGCGAATAACAGGTCATTTACCACCTTAACTAGCGCCGTCTCTGTGCTATGTTGAGGCCAAAATCCTGACTGATACATTTAAAAAATGTTATTCCTAAGTAGGTGTAAGCAGAACTGCTGTGCTACAACCTTTTCTAAAATTTTGGATATTAAGGGGAGATTTGATATTGGACTGTAGATGGACAGCTGACAGGCGTCAAGGTCTGGTTGACTTAGGGGGTTGATAACTGGCAGTTTGAAGGATTTAGGTACATAGTGCTAATGCTTATAGAAGAATAGAATAGAATAGCCTTTATTTGTCACATATACATTACAGCACAGTGAAATTTGTTCTTCGCATATCCCAGCTTGCATAGAAGCTGGGGTCAGAGCGCAGGGTCGGCCATGATCACGGCGCCCTGGAGCATAGAGGTTAAGGGCCTTGCTCAAGGGCCCAAGAGTGGAAGCTTGGCGATACCGGGGCTTGAACCCCCGACCTTCCGATCGGTAACCCAGCGCCTTAACCGCTGCAGCTACCACTCCCCCATATGTGCTAGTGCTAATGGAAGAGTTTATTATTTTTAAAACAGGTTCAATTTCCTCTGTAATTATCTGTTTGTGTAAACTTATAGGCAAAGGATCGAGAAGGGAAAGATTCTCGATCCCTTGCCTACAAGTTTCCACAAACAGATAATTAGAGAGGAAATTGAACCTGTTTTAAAAATAATAAACTCTCAGAGTGGTCTGTTTTAAGATGGGCGTATGATCATTATACCACTGTGCTAATTTTTTCTCCCTGACCATTTTGGTCTTAAGGTGAGCTACATCATCTAGAGTATAACTTAACATTGATTCTAGGTATTCAGTGGCCCAGTCGAGCTCTGCAGGGTCAGACGGAGATCTATCTAATATCATAATTTCTGGAACATTATTGAAAAAACACACTGCTGTAACTGACCACGATAACATGGTGAGGTAGTAATGCAATGACTGAGGCAGAGTTATTAAAACAGATGAGATAATGGTCTGAAAAGCTTATGACTCATTTTTTTATTATTAATCCAAATGTTAATATTAAATCAAGAGTGTGACTCTAGAATGGACACAACTACTGCTCTTAATGAGTCTTCCTGATTATCAAAATGAATATTAAAGTCACCAATAATTAATGCTTCGTCTAAAGAAGTAGCTAAATTTGTGATGAAATGTGCAAATTGTATAAGAAAATCAGAGTAGGTCCCTGGGGGTCTATAAATAATAATTAGTGGAAATGACTGACTGGACCAACTTTTGGACACTGAATATTTTATGTTGGTGTAAAGAACTTCAAATGCTTTACATTTGTGTTTAATCTTTTGTGTGACGCTTAGATTATTATTATAAATAGCTGCAAATCCACCTCCTCTGCCATTTAAACGGGGTTGGTGTATGTAATTATACCCAGGCGGACTCGCTTCATTTAATGCTACATATTCATTCGGTTTAATCCATGTTTCTGTCAAACACATTATTTTAAACTCCTGGTCTGTAATAATTATTAAATATATTAAATATATTTTTATAGTAAAAATATATTTATAGTAAGTGCTTTTGATGTGAGAGATCTAATATTCAACAATCCTGTCTTTAGATCAGAGGTGCTGGCTTTGTGTTCAGTCATATTTAATTTAATGTTAATCAGGTTACTTAAACAGACTTTTTGATAATTCCTATCTTTTGGTTTTGCTCGGGGGACAGACACAGTCTAAATATGGTGGATCCTGAGTGACGACTCTGTGCAGCTACGGTCAGTTTAGCCTGTGTGTCTGCTCCCTGGCCTTGGCTCTGGACAGTCACTTGTTAACTAGTGCTGTTCTGAGACTATGAACTATACTACAAGAAATGAGAGCAGCACCCTCCTGAGTGGGATGTATACAGTCCCACCCTAACAGGCCAGCCTTGCCCTCAAAATTGTTGCAATTATTTATGAAACCTGCATTGTTTTTGCGCCACGTCGCATTGAGATGGGGCCAAAACATGTTACTGCATCGGACATTGCCTTCACTCATTTACACACCTCTATACCATTACTCTTAGTAACCTCTGACTGTCAAAGGCATTTATGATTAGCTCATGTGTTAAAAACTTCTTAGAGAACCTGTGCTTTCCTAAAAACCTAAGCTGACCTGCTATGTCTGGCGCCTTGGCTCCCGGTATACATATGACCTGTGCTGCTGGTGCTCCTAAAGGTCTAGCTAATTTCACGTGCATCAGAATAGTCTCCTATAACCAGAGCTCCTTCAGGTTTCAGCAGGTACTTCGCTGAGGAGAGCAAACCTGTTGGACACTTGAAGCAAAGATCAATGGTCCTCTGTTGGGCGAGCCTTAGCCTTAGCTGTGGCTTTGCAAGTATGCCGCCAAGTTGTCACCCACTCGCCCCGCTGTGAGGGCTTTAATGCCGGAGTCAGGGGAATGCTTACTCCACCTAGGGCATCCAGACATTCCCCTGCAGAACCTGGACTGCTCTAGCACTCACTACTTTAATGTGGTTACTGTAGTGTGTTTGTAGTTCTGATGGGAATGGTCTCCACTCAACTGATCATACTGATGCAGGAAAACTCACAACATTTCCTGGAAATCTGTTGGAGAGAAATTAAACCTAGTTTGGTGGAAATCTCTGAATGACTGGACACCTGGCTTTCTTTTCTCTCCAGCAGATGTCCTGGAATTGTCATTATTCTTTCAGGGAAACAGTAAAACTCTCCACTCTGGATTGGGACAGAACTTCTAAAGCATAATCAGTTCCATTTCCAGGATTCAGTCAGTGAATGTAGAGAAATGTGTTTGTGTGAATCTTACACCAGCAGCAAGTCAAGTCATGTTTATTGTTGTATTGCTGTAGTGCTTTTTACAACAGACGTAGTCTCAAAGTAGCTTTACAAGCAGCAGCAAGAGTTTAGAGAGTTCTGCCCCAGGGCAGAAACTAAACTGTTTATAAACACTTTCCGGATAGATCCTGCCTGAGTGTGTTCAATAAAACTGGATGAACCTGAAAGCAGAAGTAAGCAGAACTTACAGAAAGATCTGGAGTTCCCACAGTGTAAACAAGCAACGACTTTAACTATAAAATCAGGAGGTTTTACACTTCAGGACATTTCTGCAGGAGACCAGCAACCATTCCACTGCTGCACAGGAACGTAAGTACGTAATGGAACTGCTTTTTTCTGCATTAATAATTCTATTTTATTTAAATATATATATAAAATTAAACATGAAGTTCTGAAGTTAATTCATTTTAGAAATGTAAATGATAAAAACTGAATGTATTTGATTGATTAAAATAATAATAATGGTTGTTCTGTTCATCTTTATTAAATCACACTGTAAAACTGTTAAAAACAATATCTTGTACGCAGCTTTTTAAAAAACACAAAAGTAAAAGTGAAGCTGAATCTTGAAATATTCCTTCATATTATTTATAATGAATTTATATTTATATTCTTCTGAATAAACAGTACAATTTAAAACATTCAGATGAACCCGAATCAAATTTATGCTGTGCTTTAATCATTCAGATTCACTGCACTGGAAGAGTTTAGGTCTAATGATCAAGTCCCGAGTCTTGGTTCAGAAATGCTGTTTACACTTCTCTTTTTTCTGGAGAAACACACTCTCTCTCTCTCTCTCTCTCTCTCTCACTCTCTCTCTCTCTCTCTCTCTCTCTCTCTCTCTCTCTCTCTCACTCTCTCTCTCTCTCTCTCTCTCTCTCTCTCTCACTCTCTCACACTCTCTCTCTCTCTCTCTCTCTCTCTCTCTATCTCTCTCTCTCACCTCTCTCTCTCTCTCTCTCTCTCTCTCTCTCTCTCACACCTCTCTCTCTCTCTCTCTCTCTCTCTCTCTCTCTCTCTCTCTCTCTCTCTTCCCCATTAGTTTCTTCTTTTCCCACACAGTCTTTTTGTGTAGAAAGTTTATTCAGGTTGTGTTCATACACCACACACATGGTAAATTTATATCTATTAGTCGACTCCGGCATTGTGAAAGCTTAGCATCAATAAACCATTTACATCTGGTCATGTGATCTTTATGTATAATAAATTAAAATACATGTAGTTAAAACACACTAATACACATCAGTCTAAAGCAGCTTCAAGATGTTTGAGCTTTTAAAGTAAATTGTATTCAGTATTTGGCTGGAAATACAGATTGGACTACAGGTCATGTGACATTCCAATCTTAGATATACAAACAAACAAACAAACAAAAAAAAATAATATATATATATATATATATAATGAGATCTTTATCCACATATGGGTAAAAGACAAGAATTTCCTGTTTATTTATAAACAGCGTTTGGAAGAAACTGCATGATCTCTGTCCCTTTCTGTCAATCACAGTGACACCAAACAATGTTGAGCTTTTCTGAGCTCATGTATGTAGAAGAGGTCAGATAGCACTTTCCTCTGGACTTATACTGAGCGAGGTGTGTAGTGAAGCTATAGAGCACATGGATAAATCTTTCTTAGGATTCATCATCAAAATCCAAACACCAGTTGAGAACAACTGCTCTAGAAACCAGTAGGAGACCTCTACGCATATGTATGTAGGTCTAGACTTTTCTAGACACTCTTTTCTTCTGGTAGCTGGTGTATGATAAATAAACACACAAAGGTATTTTGTAGGGTTTGTTACATGTCTTTCACAATGCATGAATAAAGTTCATAAATATGCCTAATATGCTAAGTTCATATATATATATATATATATATATATATATATATATATATATATATATATATATGTATATATATATATATATATATATATATATATATATATATATATATGTGTGTGTGTGTGTGTGTGTGTGTGTGTGTGTGTAGGTTAACATATTAAAGGTAATTTCATTAGCTTCTTTGTTTGGATTGTTGTGACTGGGATGTATATACTGTATGAATGTTAGGACTAATGATGGAGGGTGTGATGCTAGTCAGTGTTTATCAGCTGGGAAACAGAGAAATAAAGACTCTTTCATACTATATTTGACTATAACAGCACACACACACACACACACACACACACACACACACACACACACACACACACAGGGAATTATTTCATACTTATTGTTCTAAACACTTTTCTTTCAGAATGGGAATCCTGGGAGTTTACATCACTGTTCACAATCAAACAGATCGCACATTGACCATGTGCCTTGAGTTTGGGGTGCTTTGGACGAAATCTTATAAAGTAAGTTTGGACTTAATTCCACCCAATTCCATCAATATTTTTGTGTGAAACATATTAGATGAAATAACATTATTTCTATTTTTGTATATTTTCATATGATATATTTGCTTTGAAATAATAAATATATTTTTGGTATGTTTAGATCAAAGTTGAACCTCAAGAAAAAAAAACGGATTATTACTATACTCTCTCCAGTTGGGCGTCTTTTAAGGTGAAGCTTGGCAACCGCTCAGAGCAAGAATGTTGTGAAAAACAGATTTGTGTTGCGAGTTTAAACCAAAAGATGACACACTTTTCACAATTCGAGAAAGTAACGACCGCCAATATATAGAACTGGACTGCAACAAAAATCATGAGAAGAAGAAATCGAAATGCCCAAACTATGGTAAGTCATTAGTTTCTGCAATATTTGATAAAATATGTTCAGTACACAACACAAACTACACTCTAGTATTGTTACAGATCTTTGTGTCACAGCTTCTGCTTCATCTTTTATCTCCATCATCAGTTCACTGTTATAATGATCAGTTTCTAGCAGCCTGATTTATTACTTTATTAAATAGATGAAGATTGTTGACACAAATCAGGAATGTCACATGTTTTCTACTTCCTTTTACACCCTTCTTCACTACAGCTGATTTATAATCACACTCCTGATATCACTCAGATGAGGTGGGTTTGCCTTTTGAGTCGCCTACGCTTCATCTTAAGGAATAAACACACATCATTCCCTTTAAATCTTTAATCCTGTACAGCTGCTTTGAGACAATGTGAAAACGCTATAGAAATAAACTTGAACTTTGTGACTGATGAAGAAACTTAATTTAAATAAAAAGAAAATCTACGAAGTAAAAATGCAATTTAGCATGCAAACTAGCATTCCTGCTAACACAATAGAAATATACTCACCCATCAGTGAGGTTTGTGGAATCAGTGTCTCAGAACATCATGTCAGGAAGAGTCTAAGGAAAGTGAATAGCAGGTGTAGATGAAACTATATCGCCCCAGTACTTTATTTTTCACCCACTGACACAATTCATTGTCCCTCCATGCTTCAAGAGATCCACTATCACTCCTGAACCTAATCCATGCACTACAGTTGAGCTAAATGATTTCTGTCCCATGGCCCTAAACAATGTGGTGATGTGGAGCTTAAAGAGACTCTTTAAAGATCTCACCTGCTCCTCTCTGTCTGAATATGATGAAGCTTTGCAGACACTTAATTCACAATTGAAGTGGAGTGACGAGTGTAGAAATGTTTTCTCTTCAACCAGGGTGAAAATAAGAATGATGACTGAGAGGAAGAAACACAGCAGCATCAGACTCGGTGTGAAAGTAAAAGAAGAATCGAGGATGAGATTGAAAGAGAAATTGAGATTGCTGCTGAGAAGATTTCTGCATTTTTATGAATAATTTATTTTCATTATCCATAAACACTGCAATTTAAACCATTAAATATATAACAATGTAGACTACAGTGTGTGTGTGTATATGTGTGTGTGGTTATTATTTTTTTTATGGTAAATAAAATTGTAAATGATTTCAGCTACAAGAGATAAGATAAGATAAGATAAGAGATGTACATTTATTCATCCCACCGTGGGGAAATTTGTGTTACAGCAGCAAAGAAAAAGAAAAAGTGCAAATATATATATAAAAAGTAGAAACACAATACAGTATATACACAACACAATGTATAAATACAAAAGAAAAAGAGAGCAATAAGTAGTTACGCTATCAAACATATAGCACACAGGTAATATTACACGCTTTTAAATGAGTTATTGTACATTTATTGCATGAAAACTTTGTTGTTGTTATTATTGCAGTTAAACACAATAACAGTGTGTATTTTGGTGACTGGTTTACTGGGAGCCACTCTGATTATAAAGTCTAATAGCAGCAGGGAGAAAAGACATTATTACTTTAAATGTGTTATTAATATGATGCAGAATTTTTCCAACTAAAATATATAACAATCATTTTCTGAAATCCAAACACAAAGATTAAATGTACAGTATGCTTATAAAACTGTTTCATTATATTAATAAAAAAAGGACAATAAAATATATCGTGATGGTTTTTGTTTTATTTGCTTTTTTCTAAATGTTTAAATGATTTAAAAAAAAAATTTAATTCGTTTTAATCCTTGATTATGATTTTGGAGAACTGTCTTTTATGTGTTTAAATGGTGTCCCATGCCATGAGAAAAGAAAAAAATCCATTGATGGACAAACCTGGTCATTCAGCATATTCAGGTAGCCAGCTGACCACATTTTTGGGCACACAACATTGTGTGCCAAAAACACTTTTTTACCTTGTTCCATCCATCACATTCACTTTTTAGACCGCATGACGTTTTTTCCATTGTTCCAGAATCCATTTTTATACTCCCTAGAAAATCTAGTGCTTGTCTCCAACAATTGCTCATCACTAGTGGAGATTGTGACTGTAAAATACAGGCCATTTTATTTACAATGGGAATTCACAATGTTTTTAATGTTGGTATTCTGTCCCAGATGTGTGTTTAATCTACCGCAAAACTGACAGATAGCTAACAGGAGTCAGAGAAGGTCAGACGCAGGAGTATATTTGAGAGTGTTTACTGTTATGTTCTTTCCTCTTTTTTGTAAAACTGAAACATACAAAGATTACAATGTCTTGTTACAGAATGTTCACAAATAACCATTGTTGGAGAATAGTTAGATTTAAACTCAACCTTAAATCACAAATATATACATGCATTAAGAAAAGGTAACAACTTAAAGGCAAAGACTTTTTAAGGCACAAAACGTAAAGGAAACAGAGAGCCAACCGCATGGAAAGAATCTGGAACACTGCGGTTATTTCCTGATTAACCTCGAACCCAAGAGTCACATGACCTCAACCAACCACTAAGAAAACAGCTCACAGTCATCAATGGTCTTTGTTGTTACACCAAACTGCAACAAGATGGTGCTAAAAAAATTACAAATAAATGCATGCCATGACACTCCCCGCCTGGAATTGTTAAGATACCACAATATAACCAACTAAGATAAAGGAAATGTTCACAAAAGACCTCACATTTATCAATCCTTTGTTGGCATGAGAAGAACAGTCTCTGAAATAGGTCTGAGTAATGTCTTAATTGTCCCATTCCTGGCAAATCTTAGTTCAACTGTTCTCGCTTTTCCATCACTGCTGGCGAAAGTCTTGGTTACAAAGGCCATAGGCCACTCATTGCACTTGGCTTGAGCATCCTTAACAAGGACCACATCAACCTCTTTTAGATTTCGTTGTTCCTTTTGCCATTTGCTTCAGCTTTGAAGCATTGCGAGGTATTCGCTCCTCCATCTACTCCAGAAAGTGTTGGCAAGATGTTGCACCCATCTCCATTGCTGCCTGTGGAGATCGGTTTCCTTGAAGTCACCTTGAGGTGAGAGGACTGTATGACCCTTTTGAGCTTGTTGCACATGACACACTTGTGTAGAATGCTGTTGATAAGCCTTTGGACAGCGACAATCCAATATCCTGCGTTGCGGATAGCGGATTCAGTGAACACACGACCCTGATGCTTGACTCAATCATGGTAATGCTCCACCAGTAGTTTTGCAGCATGACTGCATCCTGGAATGATCAAAGGAAACTTCTCTTTGAGATCCAGAGTTGCATCCTTTAGCTGACCTCCTATTGTGAGAAGGCCTTTACTATCTTTGTAAGGGTTCAGTTTCCTCAGAGCACTGTACCAGGGAATGTCATGCCGTTGGCAATGTAAGTACGTTCTTCTTGGTAAGCTTTCCTCTGCACGCTCTTGATTATGACTTCCTCTGCTTGCAACAACTCTTCCACTGTACAAGGTTTAGCACAATAATGCCATGATCTGCAGGTTCTTTCTCTATCATCAGACAACTTGTTGAACCCAGCCATTAGGGAGGCACAAGCACTCAATTAGGGAGGCACTCTTAGTGCCAGTCCCAAGCCCGGGAAAATGGGGAGGGTTGCGTTAGAAAGGGCATCCAGCATAAAACGTGCCAAATCAAATATGCGGATCACAAATGAGATTTTCATACCAGATCGGTTGAGGCCCGGGTTAACAACGACCGCCACAGGTATCGTTAGCCGACAGGGTACCGGTGGAAATTGGGCTACTGTTGGCCGAAGGAGGAGAAGGAGAGGAGAAAGACGTCTACAGAGACGGCAGGAAAAGGAGCAGTGTAGTAGAGTGGAGGTTCGGGATGGTACTTTAAATGTTGGTACTACGCCGGGTAAAGGGAGAGAGATAGCTGATATGATGGAGAGGAGAAAGGTAGATATGCTGTGTGTTCAGGAGACCAAGTGGAAAGGGAGTAAGGCCAGGAACATTGGAGGTGGATTTAAACTGTTTTATCATGGTGTGGATGGAAAGAGAAATGGTGTAGGGGTGATTCTGAAGGAAGAGTACAGTAAGAGTATGGTAAATCATTTGAAGTGCTCGTTCTTAAAATTGTACTTTCAGACATACATAGAAAACTCGCTCTGGCCACCGTGTACAGACCCCCAGGATCCTACGCTGATTTTCTTCAAGAGTTTGCTTGTTTTCTTTCAGACCTCTTGATCGATTTTGATAAAGTGCTGCTTGTAGGAGATTTGAATATTCATGTAGATGATGTAAGTGATGCTCTAGGATTATCATTTGTCGACTTATTAAACTCTTTTGGGGTTAAACAAAACGTCACCAGACCAACTCATCGCTTTAACCACACACTAGATTTAATAATATCCCATGGAGCAGACGTCACTGATATAGATATTTTACCTCAGAGTGATGACATCACAGACCATTATCTTATACTGTACACACTACCGGTAGAGCAGATTAGCCGTGTTGCACCACGCTATCGATCTGGTAGGACTATTGTTCCGACCACTAAGGACAGATTCATAAATAACCTGCCTGATTTATCTCAATTTCTCACTAAACCCATAACTGCTAATAATCTTGATGAAATGGCTAACAACATAGACCTTATCCTCACTAGCACATTAGACACCGTTGCCCCCATCCGGTTAAAAAAGGTTAAAGAACAAGCACCTGCACCTTGGTATAATAGTCATACGCATGCCCTCAAGAGAACAACATGTAATCTGGAAAGAAAATGGAGGAAAACTAAATTGGAGGTATTTAGAATTGCGTATAAAGACAGTATGCTCAGCTACAGACAGGCGCTAAAAGCTGCTAGAGCTGAACACCTGAGCAAACTCATAGAAAATAACAAAAACAATCCCAGGTTCCTTTTTTTTCTACAGTAGCTAAACTAACTACAAATCAGGGATCTGAAAATTGTGTTCCATCACAGTTTAGTAGTGAGGACTTTATGAATTTCTTCACTGAAAAAATAGATAACATTAGAAAAACAATTGTGGCAGATCAACCTTTGAGACCATCTCCTGAGACAGTGTTACCTTTAACTCCACAATTTTACATGTATAGGACAGGAAGAGCTGTATGATGTTATTATCAAAGCTAAATCAACAACATGTCAGTTAGATCAAATTCCAACAAATCTACTAAAGGAAGTGTTACATACAGCTGGTGAGTCTCTTCTGAATATTATTAACTCCTCATCGTCTTTAGGTCACGTCCCTAAATCCCTCAAGTTAGCAGTTATTAAGCCCCTCATTAAAAAACCTAATCTGGATCCAAACACACTATCGAATTACAGACCAATTTCAAATCTGCCATTTATGTCTAAGATTTTAGAAAAGATTGTCGCTGCCCAGTTATGTTTCCACTTGCAAGAGAAAAATATCTTTAAGGAGTTTCAGTCAGGTTTTAGGCCCCATCATAGCACAGAAACTGCCCAAGTTAAAATCACTAATGACCTGTTTTTAGCTTCAGACCAAGGCTTCATCTCGCTGTTAATTTTACTAGATCTTAGTGCTGCGTTCGACACCATAGATCATGATCTTCTCCTAGATTGCTTACAAAATTACATCAGCATTCAGGGACAGTCATTAAGCTGGTTAAAATCCTACCTGTCTGATCGTTACCATTTCGTAGATTTAAATGGAAAGCTATCCAGGCTAATGCTAGTGAACTATGGCGTGCCACAAGGTTCAGTTCTAGGACCCCTGCTCTTCACAATATACATGCTTCCCTTAGGAAATATTATTAGAAGGCATGGAATTAGCTTCCATTGTTATGCTGATGATACCCAACTATATATCTCATCTAAACCAGGCGATATAGCTCAATTAACTCGGATAAATGAGTGTGTCAAAGAAATGAGATTGGATGACCCATAACTTTCTACTTTTAAATTCTGATAAGACGGAGATTTTGCTCATCGGCCCAAAAACTAGTATACAGAAGCTCCAGCATCTCAACCTGCATTTAGACGGATGTTCTGTAGCTACTAGTTCAACAGTAAAAGACCTGGGAGTTATTTTAGACAGCAACTTATCTTTTAAAAAAAACATTAACCAAGTTACAAAAACAGCCTTCTTTCACCTTAGAAATATTGCTAAGCTAAAAAATATGTTGTCTATATCCGATGCAGAGAAGCTCGTCCATGCGTTTATGACCTCCAGAATAGACTACTGTAATGCGTTACTAGGTGGATGTCCTGCATCATTAATAAACAAGTACGGTAGTTCACGTTGACCAAAACACACAAGTAAACGCATTTCGAAAAAAACATTTTTCGTCAATCACAGACATTCGCATTCGAACGGGATTAGATTTCTCAGAGGAGCGCCGAGTTTGCTGAAAAACAGTAGGTAATTTGCTCTGGAATTTTTACAGAGGTCGTGTTAGAAAAAGACAGACATGGCAGATTCGGACGGGATTAAAATCACAAAGTACCCTTGTGAAACAAAAATTTCTCTAACGACCCCCTGTAAAACTAGTCCCGTCCGAATAGGGCTAATGTCTGTTGTGAAAAGCGCTATACAAGTAAACTTGACTTGACTTGACTTGTTGAGAAGGTGGAGGGAGTATTTTAAACAGCTGATGAATCAGGAAAATCAGAGAGAGAGAAGGTTGGATGATGTGAAGTTGGTAAAGCAGGATGTAGATAGGATTAGTAAGGAGGAAGTAAGGGCAGCGATTAAGAGGATGAAGAGTGGAAAGTCGGTTGGACCAGTTGACATACCTGTAGAAGCATGAAGATGTTTAGGAGAGATGCAGTGGAGTGTTTAACCAGATTGTTTAACAAGATTCTGGAAGGTGGGAGGATGCCTGAGGAATGGAGAAGGAGTGTGCTGGTACCAATCTTTAAGCATAAGGGAGATGTGCAGACCTGCAGTAACTACAGGGGAATTAAGTTGATCAGTCACACTATAAAGTTATGGGAAAGAGTAGTGGAAGCCAGGCTGAGAGAAGAGTCAAGTCAAGTCAAGTCAAGTTTATTTGTATAGCGCTTTTCACAACAGACATTGTCTCAAAGCAGCTTTACACAAATCAACAGTGATGGTGAATGGTGTGCATTTGTCCCTGATGAGCAAGCCGTGGCGACTGTGGCAAGGAAAAACTCCCTTAGATGTTATGAGGAAGAAACCTTGAGAGGAACCAGACTCAAAGGGAACCCATCCTCATCTGGGTGACATCAAGAGTTTGATCATAAATCTTTCAACAATACAGAACACTGGAGAGTGAGAACTAACATGATTACTGGAGTATAAGATTATAAGTAATGTTCTTTCTGCAGTCTTAAACAGTCTATATGGTTAGTAGCTCCGAGTTTTATAAGCTCAGCATTTGTGATCACCACAGATCCAGCATCAGCTTCTCCATGCCAGAGCCTTTAAACACTCCAGGAGGTCCAATGTCAAAACTCCACACATGTAGCGGGATCCAAATGGCACTGGTACGTCTCTAGATGGTTCAGGATGTTTGTGAGTTCGGCATCTACTTCTTTAAAGGTCCGTAATCATCACGAGGTGGGAGGTGACTGGAGCTGGAGCAACCTCAGGATGCCTCGGGATGGGGAGAGAAAGAGAAGCAGTGGAGAGGAATTAGCGTAGCTGCTGTTCATGATATTAACAGCACAAGTTGATAATGTGCATGTGATCAGATGTTCTGGAGCACAAGGTTATGATGTGATGTGTGTTATGTGTAGGCTTTGCTAAAAGATACGTTTTAATCTACACTTAAATTGGGTGAGTGTGTCTGAGCCCCGAACACCGTCAGGAAGACTATTCCAGAGTTTAGGAGCTAAATGTGAAAATGCTCTACCACCTTTAGTGGACTTTGCTATTCTAGGAACTACTAGAAGCCCAGAGTTTTGAGATCTCAGGGGCGTGGCGGATTGTAGCGTGTTAAAAGACTGGATAGATACACGGAGCCAAACCATTTAGTGCTTTATAAGTGAGAAGTAATAGTTTGTAGTCTATTCGAAACTTAACAGGAAGCTAATGTAGGGACGATAAGATCGGGGTTATGTGATCATATTTTTTTGACCTTGTAAGAACTCTGGCTGCTGCATTCTGGACTAACTGAAGCTTGTTTATTAATGAAGCAGGACATCCACCTAGTAACGCATTACAGTAGTCTATTCTGGAGGTCATAAACGCATGGACGAGCTTCTCTGCATCGGATATAGACAACATATTTCTTAGCTTAGAGGTGACCATCTGTGAGCAACAGTATGGTTTCATGAGGAAGAGAACCACAGATGCCTTATTTGCTTTGAGGATGTTGATGGAGAAGTATAGAAAAGGAAAGAAGGAATTGCATTGTGTATTTGTGGATTTAGAGCAAGCATACGATGAAAAGAGGAGCTGTGGTACTGTATGAAGAAGTCAGGTGTGTCAGAGAAGTATGTGAGGGTGGTACAGGACATGTATGAGGACAGTGTGACAGCAGTGAAATGTGCAGTAGGAAACAAGAGACTGGTTCAGGGTGAGGGTTGGACTACATCAAGGATCGGCCCTGAGCCCTTTCCTGTTTGCAGTGGTGATGGACAGGTTGACGGACGAGGTCAGACAGGAGTCTCCCTGGACTATGATGTTTGCGGATGATATTGTGATTTGTGGTGAGAGTATTGAGCAGGTTGAGAAGAGCCTGGAGAGGTGGAGATATGCGCTGGAGAGAAGGGGAATGAAACTCAGTAGGAGTAAGACAGAGTACATGTGTGTGAATGAGAGGGAGGGCAGTGGAGTGGTGCAGTTGCAAGGAGTAGTGGTGGAGAAGGTGGGGGAGTTCAGGTACCTGGGGTCAACAGTGCAAAGTAATGGAGAGTGTTTTAGAGAAGTGAAGAAAAGTGTGCAGGCAGGGTGGAGTGGGTGGAGAAGAGTGACAGGAGTGATTTGTGATAGTAGGGTATCTGCAAGAAGGAAAGGGAAAGTTTATAGGACTGTGGTGAGACCTGCGATGTTGTATGGATTAGAGACAGTGGCATTGGGTAGAAGACAGGAGGTGGAGCTGGAGGTAGCAGAGCTGAAGATGTTAAGGTTTTCATTGGGGGTGACGAGGATGGACAAGATTAGAAATGAGTTTATTATAGGGACAGCGCATGTAGGATGTTTTGGTGACAAGGTGAGGGAGGCGAGATTGAGATGGTTTGGACATGTGCAGAGGAGGGATATGAATTATATTGGTAGAAGAATGCTGAGGATGGAGCCACCAGGTAGGAGGAAAAGAGAAAGGCCAAGGAGGAAGTTCATGGATGTGGTGAGGGAAGACATGCAGGTAGTTGGTGTGAAAGAGGCAGATGTAGAGGACAGGGTGGTATGGAGACGGATGATCCGCTGTGGCGACCTCTAATGGGAGCAGCCGAAAGAAGAAGAAGAATACAACTTGTACGAACCTCAACATCCAACTCTGGCCCGATGAGGTCGAATTCCTTTTCCAGTGGCGGATTCTGATGCACTTGTACCAGGAAGGTGGGTCCTGTAAACCAGCTGTTTAAGATCTTGTATGGATTTCCTCCATGCATTCCATCCCTCTTACTTATCTTCAGGAAGAGAAGAGTCCCAGTCAAGAGCCTCACCTGAGAGTTCGCGTAATAGGAATTTCTCTTCAATGATGATGGGGCAATGAACCCAAGCGGGTCGAAAAGACTGTTGACAGTAGCAAGAATCCCTCTGTGAGTAAAGGGCTTCTTGATGTCTGTTACACGAAAGGTGAATATGTCTCTCTTCAAATCCCAGCTAAGTCCAAGACTACGTTGGATGGTAGTAGGGTCAAATTCCAAGATTGGGAATGCGTTTATTACCTCCTTGCTATTAGAAGCGAACTTGTGCAGTCTCAAATTCGAAGTGGCCAGCATCTCTTTTGTTCTTGTCAACAGGTAGATTGCTTCCGCAGCTGTGGGTGTTGACAGAAGTCCATCATCGACATAGAATTCTCTCTCTACAAAGTGTTTGGCGTCTGAACCATACTCCTTCTCATCATAAGCCGCTGCTCGTCGAAGACCATAAATGACTATTTCCGAACACGTGCACCCTCATGAGATATTCAATGATGTCTTTGCTGGTGTCATTTTCCTCGAACCAAAGAAAACAAAGGAAGTCTCTATCTTCCTCTTTCACAATGAAGCTGTGAAACATTTGCCAAACCTTTCACACACACACACAACCCTCACACACACTCTTCACCCTCCTGCCATAAGGAAAACGGTTCCAAAGCATTCTGGGTGCCACATCCAGACAGCTTTTTCCCGCAAGCCATCAGGCTCCTCAACACAGAACTAAACTAAAACTTACATGCATTTTTTTTTTTTTCACATCTCGACTGCTGCTACTGTTGGTTTTTTGCACTGCATTTGTTTATATATACTCTTGTATACAAAGTTTATTGTCCCACACATGAAGATATACTTTCAAAGAGATGGAGAGAAAAGGGAGGGCTGCCAGGTATGTGTGTGTGTGTGTGTGTGTGTGTGTGTGTGTGTGTGTGTGTGTGTGTGTGTGTGTGAACAGAATAAGCGTATGAAGAGATAATAAAGACAAGAACTAAGTGTTCTGGATCAACTTAATCTAGGACTAGTCATCGAAGATATCTTCCAACCTCAGATTTAATTACTTTTTAAAAAGTCTCTTAATTTCTGGAGCACACAGCAGCAAAAGGTTGGTGTAGTTTGAAAGCTACTAAAGAGCTCATTATACTAGTTACAACACGTTCATGTAAACTTATAACGTTTAATTCATGTGTGTCATTGAGTTCTGAAATGATCAGTCACACTTCTCTCTGTATATTGTCGGTTTGATTGTCTGATTGGGACCCCCTGGTGTTCAAACACTGCAACTGTATTCGATTTTCACACTAAAACTCACTTTCCTATGATGCATGGTGTAAGAGAATGACTGTTCATAGCTTTATACAATTCATGGACATTTTATATATATATATATATATATATATATATATATATATACACACACACACATTTTATTTTATTTTAACATTTAAAGGCACATGTAAATGGCTGAAATGGTGGTCTTTGATAGATGAGAAATTGAAATTGTGAAACTGATTATGTATATATAATAATGTCCACTTTTCTTGGAAGAAGTTCCACTAGATTTTGGAGTGGGCTTGTGGAGATTTGTGGAGATTCATGCAGTTACAAGGCAGTTAGTAGGAGATCTTCCACTTTAACCCATTGAAATCAGATTTTCATGGAGCTGGCTTTGTGCACAGGGACATGTGATGCTGGAACAGGTTTAGATCTCTAGTTCAAGTGAAGGGAGAATTTCATGCTGCCACATCCAGAGACGTCCAATATAATTGTATGAATCCAAGTTTTTGGTAACAGTTTGGGGACGAATATCATATGGCTGCAAACGTTATATACATATAAATACACACATTGTAATAGTTTTTACCAAGTAGGATTTATAAATTATGTAAATAATGAAAGGACGATAGATAGATAGATAGATAGATAGATAGATAGATAGATAGATAGATAGATAGATATGAAAAAATCACAATTGGAAGAAATCAAAGAACAATTCAGACAACAGAAGTTCCAAAGCTTTAGAAAAAATGTCACACTGTTTTTTTTTTGCACTGACACTGACTCTGCTATTTAAATGAGAACTTACACAGGAATAGTGACCCTGAGAAAACAGAGGATAAGATTATTATTTATATTAAATGTTTATATTAGCCAGAACAGTGTAATCTAAAGGAAATAGGAAAAAGAATAAAGCGCTTTAAATGTGAATATTCCCTGCTGTATTTCCGGAATCTCACCAGCAGAGGACAGTAATGATTATTTTTCAGTTTGTTCACTATTGAAAGGGAAATGCATTCTACACGACTGTCTCCAAGTGACTCCCTCTTTAAAAACCAACTATAAACAACTCTTTTTAAAAAACTTCTGTACAGATCAGTCAGAATAATTTTGTACAATCGATTACTTGTAAAAAAAAATTGGTAAAAATGTAATATTGAGTTTAAAGTTTTCAGTAAAACATTTTAATTATTATTCTCTTTTATTAATTTGTTTTGCAAGATTCTTGAATTTTAAAATCAAATCTTAGAAAATGATATTTTCCATAACACGTATTACTAAATATAGTATTATGAAATTATGGTGAGCTGCATCTTTAGAGTGAATTCTAAACTTTTCTAAAGCTCACGTTGTTTTAATATTTGGCCACTAGGTGGCAGAAAGACGACAGAAGAGATGTTCATCTAAATCACCAGACTCGCAGGAATTTTAAACTGAAATTAACTTAAAAAATGATTCAGTCACTGTGTTTCGTAGCAGTAGTCAGCATAAGAGCTGTTTATTTCTTACCCAGTTCCAATGATTTAAAATGGACATAAAATAAACAGAAACCTATCCAGTTCATGAGGAAAAGCCTTTTCTGTCTTTATTCATTTTGAATCTTATAAGAAGGAGTGTTCAGCATCAGACAGGAAGCTGACCTCTAAAATCTCACAATAGGAACAAAGAAAAAGAAAAAATGGTGTTTTGTTTCGGTTATAAAACAGTTATGATCGTGACAAAATGGTGAATTGGTGAAATATCAGTAAAATGAGACTTATTAGGTGGATTAATGGGATTATGTTATAATTAAGATTAAATGTAGATGTTTACACACAAACACAAACATATTCCACTCTGATTATTTAGACAAATTAATCATCCAGATTTGTTCTAAATTTAGTGCACAGGTGTACAGCAAATATACTTCATACTCAACATATACTCCATTCTGTAATATATATCTAATGACTCATGCATATAAACACACATTATGTACATGCATGAGTTTATTAAGAATATACGTGTAACAGGTTGGAATAAAGAGGTGACAGGTGATGGTTCACCAGGCAGAGCTTTACTTTATCTTTCATTCATTCCTGCTCTGGTCTTTTGTTTCTCTTCCAGAACATCCACCCTTCTCGGGCTCTCTTCCCTTTATTGGCGTCGCCGGACACTGAAACAGAGCACAATGATTAGTCTCATCAGGTGTATATATATATATATATATATATATATATATATATATATATATATATATCGGCCCTTAAGCCTCAACTACTCAGTGTAAGTGTAAATTTCAATTATATACGGACTTCTGATAAATGCATGAATAAAAATGGAAATGACTCCTAGAAAGACTCTCCTTCCAAAACACAATCTCACCAGAAGACCTGAATTAATGTCAGTGTTTAACACAATATTACACATCTAAATCTGTATGTGCTGTAAGAGTCAAAAACAAATTAAACACAGGTAAAGTTTCCATTCATCCAGTTAAAGAAAAACTAGTGAAATGTACAACACATAAAATATATCTTATATTGGAAAATTAAATATAGAGACAGCAAGCAGAAGAGAGCAGGAAGATCATTGAACAGAGAGCGTGTACGGGTGGACAGAGAGGAAAGGCGTGCCGATCCTCTGTGTGTATGTGTGTGTGTGTGTGTGTGTGTGTGTGTGTGTGTGTGTGTGTGTGTGTGTGTGTGTGTGTGTGAGCCCCGGCGTGATCCAAGGGAAGGAAAACCACCAAGCAGACCTTTCTTTTTATTTTCATTCATCGCTTTTGGCTTGTTAATTTCCTTCCTTCAAACTCACACCACAACATAAACACAGTCACGTCCCACACATCTTCACTCAGTGTCCTTTTCTCCCTCCTTTTATCAGCATTGCAGAGAGCACTGATTAGTCTTATCAGCTGCAGGTGTACTCTTACCACTATGGATTAATAAATTGGATGATGCAGGAATATGAAGCAACAGGCTTAATGAAACATTTCACTACATCACATACACAATATTCATGTCACAAAAACATTGTACCCTTGAACCTGAAATGTATTTAATGCTCGAGGAGAAAATGACTGCAACAGGATTTATGTTTAAGTTTACAGCAACTCCAGAGTTAAAACTATTGCTCTTCAGTTCATTCTACAACATTTCTATTTCGTTTAAGTCTGGTGATTGTTTGATGCTTTCCAACATATATTCTTCCTAGAGAACTATTTGAGAGTCTCATTCACAGTAAGTTTTGCAGTATTACATTGTCCTTGTGATGCATCTAACGCTTAACTTCACTGAAGGTATGGTCACATTTTTCCTACAAACATGCCATGTTGTATTGTCTCAGGAAACCCTGCGCTCTGTTAGTGAGGAAGTCCAGGGTCTAATTACAGTCTGTAGTCTGTTAGAGAGGAATCCAGAGTTCAGTTCAGAATCACAGTGCAGGGACAGAACCAGAAAGAAACAATTCTGAGCACAGGGACAACAACACACCAATTCAGATCTGTTTATGGAGAATAAGATATGTGTCAGGGTGTGAGCGAAACAAAAGGCAAAAGCCGGAGTACAGCTCTCTTGGGTTTTAATGGCATGTGTGAGAGAGAGATACACACACACGCGCGCACATGGCAGTCCTTCGGTTGAAAGAGATAGTCCGAGTTGTGCATAGGGAGAAGCGTAACTGACCCGAGATGTACAGGGAGGGGAAGCGCAGCCAGTATGGGATTCTGGAGTCCGAATAAAACAGATGAGAGAAGTCCTGTATGAAAACCGGAACGCGAAAACATCCAGTACGGGAAGTCCAACATAAACAATAACGAACGGGGAGTGAATGAGAGTGGGGGGTTTATGTAGGAGCGGGGTTGAGTGATGATAAATTTCAGGTGTGCATCGTCAAACCTGGAGCTTCAGAGAGAGTGGAGGCATGAGTGATGATGAGCTCCAGGTGTGCGTGGTTAACCTGGAGCTCTAGGGAGAGCGGAGGCATAGAGAGCCACCAAAGGGGACGTGGCAGGTGGATACATCCACCACTCCTGGGGTGGGCTTTCTAATTTTTAAAAGGCTATTAGTAAAAAAAAAAAAAGAAAAGCAATGTATAATATTGTTAGTGTTTTCTGTAAATTATGTACACTAAATACATACAGTGCTGTAAAAGAGTATTCACCCCCTTCCAGCTATTAGTGTTACACAGGTCAGGTCACTCTTAGTGTTGGTCTCAAGCACGAAATAAGTTGGAGGGTTGTGTTAGGAAGGGCATCCAGCGTAAAACATGTGCCATATCAAATATGCGGAACACAAGCGAGCATAAGAAGAAAGAGGATGACAAAACAGAATTGGGATTGACAGAGAGATGAGAAAAGTAGACAGGAGAAAAAGGAGATGTGGCAGCAGGTGAAGAGGGATGAAAAGGCATATGAGGAGCCGTATGAGAAGTTGAACACTAAGGAAGGAGAAAAGGATTTATACTGATTGGCCAGGCAGAGGGACCTAGCTGGGAATGATGTGCTGCAAATGTGTTGACTAGCAAGGAGAGTTTGTTGAGGAGATGGAGGGAGGATTTTGAGCAGCTGATGAACGAGGGAGATGAGAGAGAGAAGGTTGAATGGAGTGGAAATGGTGATGCAGGAAGTGGATAGGATTAGAAAGGAGGAAGTGAGAGCCGTGATTAAGAGAATGAAGAGTGGAAAGTCAGTAAGACCCGATGACATACCAGTAGAAGCATGGAGATGTTTAGGAGAGCTGCAGTGGAGTTTTTATCTAAATGGTTTAACAGGATTTTGAAAGGTGAGAGGATGCCTGAGGAATGAAGAAGGAGTGTGCTGGTACCGATCTTTATATGGAAGATGTGCAGACCTGCAGTAACTACAGGGAAATAAAGTTGATCAGTCACACCATGAAGTTATGGGAAAGACTAGTGGAAGCCACAGTATGGTTTCATGCCAAGGAAGAGCACAACAGACACATTATTTGCTTTGAGAATGTTGATGGAGAATTAAAGAGAAGGTCAGAAGGATTTGCTTAGTGTGTTTGTGGATCTAGAAAAATCATACGACAGGGTGGAGAGAGAGGAACCCAGCCATTATGGATGCACAAGCCAGTGCACTCTTAGTGCCGGTCCCAAGCCCGGGTAAATGGGGAGGGTTGCGTTAGGAAGGGCATCCAGCGTAAAAACATGTGCCAAATCAAATATGCGGGTCACAAATAAGAATTTCATACAGGATCGGTCGAGGCCCGGGTTAAAAAGACCGCCACAGGTATCGTTAGCCGACAGGGTACCAGTGGAAATTGGGCTACTGTTGGCCGAAGGAGGAGAAGGAGAGGAGGAAGACGTCTACAGAGACGGCAGGGAAAGGAGCAGTATAGGAGACTGGAGGTTCGGGTTGGTATGTTAAATGTTGGTACTATGACGGTAAAGGGAGAGAGGTAGCTGATATGATGGAGAGGAGAAAGGTAGATATGCTGTGTGTTCAGGAGACCAAGTGGAAAGGGAGTAAGGCCAGGAACATTGGAGGTGGATTTAAACTGTTTTATCATGGTGTGGATGGAAAGAGAAATGGTGTAGGGGTGATTCTGAAGGAAGAGTACAGTAAGAGTGTAGTGTTGGTGAAGAAAGTTTCTGATAGGGTGATGATCGTGAAGGTGGAAGTTGAAGGGATGATGATAAATGTCATCAGTGCTTATGCTCCACAAGTTGGCTGTGAGATGGAGGAGAAGGAAAGATTTTGGAGTGAATTAGATGAAGTGGTAGATGGTGTACCTAGGAAAGAACGATTGGTGATTGGGGCAGACTTTAATGGGCATGTAGGTGAAGGAACAGAGGTGATGAGGAGGTGATGGGTAGGTATGGTTTTAAGGAGAGGAATGTGGAAGGGCAGATGGTGGTAGATTTTGCTAAAAGGATGGAAATGGCAGTGGTGAACACTTATTTTAAGAAGAAGGAGGATCATAGGGTGGCGTATAAGAGTGGAGGAAGGTGCACACAGGTGGACTATGTGCTATGCAGGAGATGCAACCTGAAGGAGATTGGAGACTGTAAGGTGTTGGCAGGGGACAGTGTAGCTAGACAGCATCGGATGGTGGTCTGTAGGATGGTTTTGGAGGCGAAGAAGAAGAGGAGGAGAGTGAGGACTGAAAGAAGAATAAGATGGTGGAAACTGAAGGAGGAAGAGTGTAGTGTGAGGTTCAGGGAAGAGGTCAGACAGAGGCTCGGTGGTGGTGAAGAGGTGTTGGATGATTGGGCAACTACTGCAGGAGTGATGAGGAGGCAGCTAGAAAAGTACTTGGTGTGACATCTGGAAATAGAAAGCAAGACAAGGAGACGTGGTGGTGGAATGAGGAAGTGCAGGAGAGCATAAGGAGAAAGAGGTTGGCAAAACAGAAGTGGGATAGACAGAGTGATGAGAAAAGTAGGCAGGAGTACAAGGAGATGCGGCAGCAGGTAAAGAGGATGTGGCGAAAGCCAAGGAAAAGGCATATGAGGAGCTGTATGAGAGGTTGGACACTAAGGAAGGAGAAAAGGATTTATACCGATTGGCCAGGCAGAGGGACCGAGCTGGGAAGGATGTACTGCAAGTTAGAGCAGTAAAGGATGGAGAGGAAATGTGTTGACTAGTGAGGAGAGTGTGTTGAGAAGGTGGAGGGAGTATTTTGAGCAGCTGATGAATGAGGAAAATCAGAGAGAGAAGGTTGGATGATGTGGAGTTGGTGAAGCAGGATGTAGATAGGATTAGTAAGGAGGAAGTGAGAGCAGCGATTAAGAGGATGAAGAGTGGAAAGTCGGTTGGACCAGATGACATACCGGTAGAAGCGTGGAGATGTTTAGGAGAGATGGCAGTGGGTTTTGACCAGATTGTTTAACAGGATTTTGGAAGGTGAGAAGATGCCTGAGGAATGGAGAAGAGTGTGCTGGTACCGATCTTTAAGCATAAAGGAGATGTGCAGACCTGCAGTAACTACAGAATTAAGTTGATCAGTCACACCATGAAGTTATGGGAAAGAGTAGTGGAAGCCAGGCTGAGAGAAGAGGTGACCATCTGTGAGCAACAGTATGGTTTCATGCCGAGGAAGAGCACCACAGATGCCTTATTTGCTTTGAGGATGTTGATGGAGAAGTATAGAGAAGGACAGAAGGAATTGCATTGTGTATTTGTGGATTTAGAAAGCGTCGACAGAGTGCCAAGAGAGGAGTTGTGGTATTGTATGAGGAAGTCAGGTGTGTCAGAGAAGTATGTGAGGGTGGTGCAGGACATGTATGAGGACAGTGTGACGGCAGTGAAGTGTGCAGTAGGTACGACAGACTGGTTCAGGGTGAAGGTTGGACTGCATCAAGGATCGGCCCTGAGCCCTTTCCTGTTTGCAGTGGTGATGGACAGGTTGACGGACGAGGTCAGACAGGAGTCTCCTGGACTATGATGTTTGCGGATGATATTGTGATTTGTGGTGAGAGTAGGGAGCAGGTTGAGAAGAGCCTGGAGAGGTGGAGATATGCGCTGGAGAGAAGGGGAATGAAAGTCAGTAGGAGTAAGACAGAGTACATGTGTGTGAATGAGAGGGAGGGAGTGGAGTGATGCAGTTGCAGGAGAAGAGGTGGAAAAGGTGGAGGAGTATTTTGAGCAGCTGATGAATGAGGAAAATCAGAGAGAGAAGGTTGGATGATGTGGAGTTGGTGAAGCAGGATGTAGATAGGATTAGTAAGGAGGAAGTGAGAGCAGCGATTAAGAGGATGAAGAGTGGAAAGTCGGTTGGACCAGATGACATACCGGTAGAAGCGTGGAGATGTTTAGGAGAGATGGCAGTGGGTTTTGACCAGATTGTTTAACAGGATTTTGGAAGGTGAGAAGATGCCTGAGGAATGGAGAAGAAGTGTGCTGGTACCGATCTTTAAGCATAAAGGAGATGTGCAGACCTGCAGTAACTACAGGGGAATTAAGTTGATCAGTCACACCATGAAGTTATGGGAAAGAGTAGTGGAAGCCAGGCTGAGAGAAGAGGTGACCATCTGTGAGCAACAGTATGGTTTCATGCCGAGGAAGGGCACCACAGATGCCTTATTTGCTTTGAGGATGTTGATGGAGAAGTATAGAGAAGGACAGAAGGAATTGCATTGTGTATTTGTGGATTTAGAGAAAGCGTCGACAGAGTGCCAAGAGAGGAGTTGTGGTATTGTATAAGGTGTGTCAGAGAAGTATGTGAGGGTGGTGCAGGACATGTATGAGGACAGTGTGACGGCAGTGAAGTGTGCAGTAGGTACGACAGACTGGTTCAGGGTGAAGGTTGGACTGCATCAAGGATCGGCCCTGAGCCCTTTCCTGTTTGCAGTGGTGATGGACAGGTTGACGGACGAGGTCAGACAGGAGTCTCCCTGGACTATGATGTTTGCGGATGATATTGTGATTTGTGGTGAGAGTAGAGAGCAGGTTGAGAAGAGCCTGGAGAAGTGGAGATATGCGCTGGAGAGAAGGGGAATGAAAGTCAGTAGGAGTAAGACAGAGTACATGTGTGTGAATGAGAGGGAGGGCAGTGGAGTGATGCAGTTGCAGGAGAAGAGGTGGAAAAGGTGGAGGAGTTCAGGTACCTGGGGTCAACAGTGCAAAGTAATGGAGAGTGTGTTAGAAGTGAAGAAAAGAGTGCAGGCAGGGTGGAGTGGGTGGAGAAGAGTGACAGGAGTGATTTGTGATAGTAGGGTATCTGCAGAATGAAAGGAAAGTTTATAGGACTGTGGTGAGACCTGCGATGTTGTATGGATTAGAGACAGTGGCATTGAGTAAAAGACAGGAGGTGGAGCTGGAGGTAGCAGAGCTGAAGATGTTGAGGTTTTCGTTGGGAGTGACGAGGATGGACAAGATTAGAAATGAGTTTATTAGAGGACAGCGCATGTAGGATGTTTTGGTGACAAGGTGAGGAGGCGAGATTGAGATGGTTTGGACATGTGCAGAGGAGGGACATGAATTATATTGGTAGAAGAATGCTGAGGATGGAGCCACCAGGTAGGAGGAAAAGAGGAAGGCCAAGGAGGAGGTTCATGGATGTGGTGAGGAAGACATGCAGGTAGTTGGTGTGAAAGAGGCAGATGTAGAGGACAGGGTGGTATGGAGACGGATGATCCGCTGTGGCGACCCCTAATGGGAGCAGCCGAAGAAGAAGAAGAAGAAGGGTGGAGAGAGGATTTGTGATACTGTATGAGGAAGTCAGGTGTGCCAGAAAAGTATGTGAGGGTGTGACAGCAGTGAAGTGTGCTGTAGGAATGACAGACTGGATCAAGGTAGAGGTGGAACTGCATCAATAATCAGCTCTGAGCAATTTCCTGTTTGCAGTGGTGATGGACAGGATGACAGATGAGGTCAGACAGGAGTCTCCCTGGACTATGATGTTTGTGGATGATATTGTGAAATGTGGTGAGAGTAGTGAGCAGGTGGAGAAGATCCTGGAGAGGTGGAGGTACGTGCTGGAGAGAAGGGGAATGAAAGTCAGTAGGAGTAAGACAGAGTACATGTGTGTGAATAAGAGGGAGAGCAGTGGAGTGGTGGGGTTACAGGAAGAAGAGGTGGAGAAGGTGGAGGAGTTCAGGTACCTAGGGTTAACAGTGCAAAGTAATGGAGAGTGAGGGAGGGATGATTGATAGTTTGGCCATGTGCACAGGGGTATATCAGTAGGAGAGTGCTGAAGATGAAGCCACCAGGAAGAAGGAAAAGAGGAAGACCATGGAGGTCGGTTATGGATGTGGTGAGGAAAGACATGCAGGTAGTTGGTTTGAGAAGCAGATGTAGAGGACAGGGGGGTATGTGGACGGATGATCCGCTGTGGTGTCCCCCAATGGGAGAAGCCAAAAGAAGAAGAAGTCACACTTATATGATATAGATAATCAAGCAAATTTCAATATTACACAAAGACTAAGTAAAATCAAAATAAATGTTTTAAATTATAATATCATTTATCAAGCGAGAAATTTGTCCAATCTGAATGGACATTTTTTGGAGTTAAATATCACTTGCCACACCCAGGCCTGGTTACTGCTAGACCTGTTGAATCATTTCCTCCTCATGTGTCTGTTGATTTTGGTATTGTTGATTTTAAATTGCTGTGATGTTTTGTGATCTGATCTGATTTGTTATTTGATGTAATGTGAAACTCTTTCTGAGCAAATATTCTCTTTCTGAGTCTTCTGTTGTTTCACGATGTCCCTGTTCTTGAGTATGTTTTCATGGCTTTTCCTTGTTAACTCTTCATAATCCTGTGTAACTTTGTAAGATGCTAAAACCTGTGGTTGTTTTGTTAAAAACATTTTGGAGAAAAAAAATACAGAATTAGTGGAGATGTTAGGGTATTTTTGATAGAAGGGTATCCAAAAGTGAAATGGAAATTAGGTAGTGAGACCTGCTCTGCTGTATGTTTTAAAGTTAGTGGCATTGACAGGAAATGATAGGAGGTGGAGCTGGAGATGGCAGAGTTTAAGATGATTTTCATGGGCAGGATTAGAAACTAATTTATTAGAGGGACCCTAGACAAGATTTCTTGGGTTAGATTGAAAGGGTTTGGACATGTGCAGAGGAGGGTATGAAGAATTGGTAGAAGAATGCTGAGGATGTCGGTCAGGAGAAATAGCCAAAGAGGAGGTTTATGGATGTGTGGAGGGAAGACATACAGGTGGTTGATTTCAAAGAAGTAGATGTAGAGGACAGGGGAGCAAGATGGATGATCTGCTGTGGTGATCCCTGATAAAAGCAGCCAAAAGATGTGATTTTATTTGTCTTTATCTGTTGTAATGTGACGTGATGTTATGTTGTGTGGACGGCTTTACTAGAGTTTGTTTTTTTCTGCCATTTTTTAGAGTTCCCTGTGTATGTTGTCAGCCTATTTGAGCATTTCCGGCATTGCTGCTTCCACCCCTGAGGATAGCACCCTTGTGAACCTGCTACGTGGAAATAACATCCATCTTGAAAACACATATAAGGACGCTCTTTCATCATGCAGTGCATTCTGATTTTCATTATGCAGCCGTCTCAATTCAGTATGGATTTCCCTTTTGTCAGGTCACCGCAGAGTGGAAAAGCCAATCAGCTAACTGCGCATCGTTCACCACATTTTCTGCAGAAGTCCGGAAGGTATTCGGCTCATCTACTTCATTGCTGACTCATTCCGGACCCAGGCCATTAACAGCGAATGGGTTCACACAGCACTTTACGACACTTACCTCCAGGGATTCTCCTCTGCCTTCAAGCACAAACTCGTCACTCATGATCCACCCCAGGATCTGGATTCTCTAATCCTGCTCTCTCTCTCCACCGCAAGCAATGGAGATTGGGGGTCATGTGGTGGCGCCCTAAAATATTTTAGTTGCTGGGTCTTTGCCTCTGGGCACATGGCCACGTCCTGCTCAGTAAAAGGCACGGCTCGCTGCTGAAGGAGGGAGCACCCATAAGCCCCTCTTTCCCGCTCCTTCCAAACACACCATCTTGGTCCACTTTCAGGCAGGCCCTGGAGGTACAGAATTGGCTGCCATCATCAACTCGGGGGCCGACACTGAGTTAATTGACCATAAACTTGCCAAGCAGATACAAGTCCCTATGGAACCCTGCTAACCAGAGCCCTGGACAGCAGCCCCTTAGACTGGGCCACTCACTGCACCAAGCCTCTACTCATGTCAGTTTGGGGAACGACATCAGGAGTGGCTTTCCTTCCTGGTCATCTCCTTGCCCCAAGCCCCCATCATGCTCGGGTACCCTTGGCTGCATTAACACGACCCACGTGTGGACTGGATGACAGAGCGTATAATGGATTGGGGTGTGCATTGCTTTGGCCACTGCCTCGCCTTTTCCCCCACCCAAACCACTGCCGGTTGTCACTCCTAAGCTCTTAGATTTAACATTGGTTCCTAAAATCTACCATAACATTGCGCCTTTATTCAGAAAAGCCTTGGTCACCTCTCTGCCTCCCAACTGACACTTCAATTGTACCGAGAGAGGGACGAATGGAACTAATGCCCTGGCTATCTTTTAGGCACTGGTCAATGAGGTCCTCCAAGACATGCTCAACAGCTTTGTGTTTGTCTATCTAGATGACACTTCCGGCAGGTGTCTCAGGTCTGGGAGAAACTCCACAAGTACTGGCTTTACATGAAACCTGAGAAGTGCGAATTCCACTGCCAGGATCCAGGCTATATGGGAGTGGCCAGGCCAACTACAAAGGATTCTGGGCTTCGCCAGTTTTTAACGCTACTTTGTCAAGGGCTTTAGTTCGGTGGCGGGGTTCCTTTGGGGCCCCGAGGCTGAGGAGGCGTTTCACAATCTTAAGTGGTGATTCACTGAGGCAACCACACAGTTGAGGTCGATGCCTCCTACGTAGCGGCATTGCTCTCCCAGGTGTGCCCTGAGGACAGACACCATAGCCGCTCAGAATGCAGTTACTCGGTGAGTGAGAGCAAGCACCTTGCTGTCAAGCTGGCCTTGGAGGAATGGCACCAATTTCCAGGGTTGTGCTTATTTGTGGATGTATTTTTTTGCTCTGTGCTTGGTTGGATATTGAGACTTTTGTATTTTGGGGAGGATATATTTGGAATTTATATTTCCGTTTTCTACCTTTGAATCCATTATTGGTCTAATGTAATGTTTTTTTTTTTCTCACCTGAGTTTTTTTCTAACACTAACAATCCCTGTTGCAGACACCTGGAGCTGCTGCCTTTCACTCATGCAACCTGGGTTCAATACCTGGTTATTATTTCCACCTGCTTCTGCAATTGAATTTAGCTGGTCACCACACAAACGTACTTTTGTACGTCACTCTGGATAAGGGCGTCTGCTAAATGCCGTAAATGTAAATTCAGCAGTAAACAACTCTTTTTTGATACCTTTTGTAGGTCTCAGCTTTTCCCAACATGTAATCATTAACCACCTCTTCTTTGTTCTTGCCCTGATAAAATCCTCATGTTGTTCTATTTCCTGTTTCTTTGCTCCAGCCTCAATTCTAAATTTATTAGTGCTGTTAGTTTGATCGAACATGTTCTGAATCCTCACAGCCTTTGCATACTTTTCTGGTTTGGCAAGAATCTGTAACAACAAAAGTATAACAATTAGCCAGCATACACTGATCAGTATAACATTATGACCATCTGCCTAATATTGTGTTGGTCCCTTTGCTGCTACAACAGTTTTGACACATTGAACAGTAACAAGTTGAACGTCTTCAGCAGTTTGAGCTACAGGAGCTTGTCTTTTGGATCGGACCACACAGACCAGCCTTTGTTCCCCACATGCATCAATGATCCTCGGCCACCCACGACCCTGTCGCTGGTTCAACACTGTTCCTTCTTTGGAGCTGCAGTTTTGGAGATGCTTTGACCCAGTTGTCTAGATTTCACAATTTGTCAAAATGCACTCAAATCCTTACGCTCGCCCATTTTTCCTGCATGTCAACCTCAAGGACAAAATGTTCACTTATTGCCTAATAAATGAATCCACCGACTAACAGGTGCCATGATGAAGATTTAATCAGTGATCTTCACTTCACCGCTCAGAATATTATAATGTCAGAATGTTATAATATCATACAGTAATGTTATACTGTTACCTGATTGGTGTATATACATTTAGAAACTGTTCAGACTCCCTTTCAATGTTTTGTTGCAGCCTGATAATACAATTGTTCAAACTGATTTTTTTCTCATTAATTTACACTCAGTTCCTCAAAATTATAACGTGAAAACAAAATTCAAGAACTGTCTGTAAAAAAAAAATTGTCATGTACCTAAGTATTCAGACACTATAATTTACTCCTTTCCCAGCAATTCCAGCCTCATGTCTTTTTGGGTTTGATGCAACAAACTTTTCACTCCTTGATTGGGTATTTTCTGCCATTCTTTATGGCAAATCCTCTCAAGCTGGGAAGGGGTTGGATTCTGGAACATCGGTGAAAGCCATTTTTAGGTCTCTTTAGAGATGCTTAATAGGGTTCAAGTCAGGACTCTGGCTGGGCCACTTTTGGACATTCAAAGAGTTGTTCCACTCCTGTGTTGTCTTAGCCACGTGTTTAGTGTTGTTATAATGTAGGAATCTGGGGAGGTCGAAGTTTAATGGTTAAGGCATTGGACTTTGGATCTGAAGGTCATGAGTTCAAATCCCAGTCACACCAACCTGCCACTCATGGCCCCTGAGCAAGGCCCTTAACCCAATACCTGCTCAGTTGTATAAATGAGATAAAAATGTAAGTCCCTCTGGACATCTGACAAATGCTATAAATGTAAATGTAAATGAACCTTTGGCCCAGGCTGAGGTGTTGAGTGCTGTGAAACAGTTTTTTCATCATGATGTCTCGGTTAAGATCAATAAAAATGATCAGGAGATCAATAGAAATTATCATATTTCTGATGGGTTTTTTTTTTCAAATGTTCAGTATTTCTAGAATTGTGTTCACACAATTATTGTAGATTGTAGTACCAGACTGCAACAGTAAGGTGTCTAAATACATCAATTAAATAATTGAATTCACTGTACATTTTATAAATATATAAATATAAATGTATTTATATTTATATATGTATATGTTTATTAGGGACGTCAAACTTAATGTCTTAATAATGCGTTAAAGCAAATTAATTTGAACTGCACTAATTTTATTAAAAAAAAGTTATTGCAGCGCACATTTGTTTCACCATTTTTATTAAAAATTTAAACCTTCAACATACACATTTATTCACAGTCATTTCTTTACTCTGATGTAAAAAAACAAAACAATTTTGGTAAGAATTTCAGGACAGATAAAAGTGTGCGATTAATTTGCAATTAATCAAGAGTTAACTTAGTTAGACGATTAAATATTTTAAATGCTTGACAGCCTGAAAATAAATAAATAATTTATATATATATATATATATATATATATATATATATATATATATATATATATATATATAATATATATATATTTATTTATTTATTTATATATATGTGTGTGTGTGTGTGTGTGTGTGTGTGTGTGTGTGTGTGTGTGTGTGTGCGTGTGTAAACCAATCTGTAAATACCTTGTACAACCCCGCTTTTAAAAACCTGAACTTTCCATTTAATAGGACTATGATGTTAGTATAATAATGTTTATAAGGTGATCAGTTGTTGTATTGTTTGAAAATGTTCTTTATTATTTTTGCCACTAAAAAGCACATCATATTTTAATAGATGTTTTACAATTATTGTGTGGATATGTTTTATTTTCAATTATTGCATTTTATTTTGAGTCATTTAAAATGTAATATACATTTTTACTCTGAGTAAAAAATATGAGCCACATTTTACTTTTACTTGAACAGATTTTAGTTCCATGTTACCTGTTCAGAAGTCAAATTCCATGAAGGTAATAGCACTTTTACTTAAGTGGAATCTTTAAGAACTTGTTCCACCTGGGAGATTCTGGGAGTTGAGTTTTTTTTTTACTTCAATTTTTATGTTTGTTAAATCTTACTCTATTAATGATATTCTTTTATTAATTATATTTTCTGTCTATTATAAATCTTATTTTTTATTGTTTGAATTTTCATGTTTTACATGCATTATAATATATAACATTTAGGTTTATGTAATACCTACCTCTTCACTGACTTTCTTACGAAGTTCTACAGCTTTTTGTTTAATTTCATCATTTGAGTGATTAGTTGTGGCTTGAATGACAGCATGAAAAAGACAGTTCTGGTTTGAGGAGTTCACTGTTTCCCGAGAACCATCAGGGTGTATAATATCAAAGTGGCCACTCTGTGCAGTGTCTTTACCATCTGACTTCCTGAAAATGTAACTTATTCCAAAATAAAAAATTTCCACTGCATTTCAGTTCTGCCACAAAAAGACCAGCTGACATCGTCAGTGATTCTCTCATTAACACAGGTAAAAGTGTTGATGAGGGCAAGGCTGAAGATCACTCTGTTATGCTGATTGAATTAGAGTTACAGACTGGAAGCTTTAAAAGAAGGGTGGTGCTTAAAATCATTGTTTTTCCTCTGTTAACCAGGTTACTTGCAAGGAAACATGGGCAGTCATCATTGCTTTGTACACAAAGGGATGCACAGGTTAAAATATTGCTGCTAGTAAGATTGCACATTGTGGAGAGTGTATGAATTCAGAAAAAAGGAACACCATGACAGGACAGGTTTGAAGGCAATAAAGCCACTTTTATTGATAGTTTTTATCTCTGGTGCTCAGTGCTTCAGCCACACGTCTCCGAACACCCACACACATCCTTGTGCTCCTCCTTAAATGCCCCCTCCGATCACTAAAAGAGAGAGAACACTCATTATTCATTATTTGCTTCAGGAGAGGCATTCCTGTGTCTACCTGCTCCCGGCCTCGCCCTCCATTCACAAACCGCCGCTCGGCCACACCCCCGCTGCCCCACACATGAATCAACCATTAATGCCATCAACAAGAACTTCAAGGAAAGAGGTTAAATTGCTGTCAAGATCGGGGCTTCCACCAGTGCAGAGCTTTGCTCTGGCAGCAGGCAGGTGTGCAGACTTTTGGAGGATAGCCTCGTGTCGAGAATGGCACAAAAGAAAAACAAGAAAAACATCAGGGACAGACTAATGTTCTGCAAAAGGTACAGGAATTTAACTGCTGTTGACTGGGGTAAAGTCATTTCCTCTGATGATTCCTTTTTCTGATTGATTGGGAGAATCTGGAAAAAGCTGGTCCGTAGAATTAAAGTTTGTGCGTTGCTTCTCAGACAAGGGAGTGAAATTATTTAAAATTTTGCCTAAAAACACAGCCATTAATAAATAATGGTACAGAAACATCCGCCAAGAGCAACTTCTCGCAACCATACAAGAACAGTCCAATGAACCATGCCTTTTCCAGCATGATGGAGCACCTTGGCATAAGGCTAAAGTGATAACTAAGTGGCTCAGGAAACAAAACATTTAAATTTTGGTCCATGGCCAGAAAACTCCCCAGAACTTAATCCCATTAAGAACTTGGTAAATCCTCAAGAGGCGGGTGGACAAATAATAACCCACAAATTCGGATAAACTCCAAGCGTAATTATACCCGGTTGACAGTAAAGTTGATTGACAGTAAAGCTCGAACCCTCACAACCAGACTGTGTAACAGTTTCTTCCCTAAAGCCATCAGGATCCTCACATACACACACTAAACTGTATGTTACTGACCTGTTACTATGTTACTGAAGCACACTTAATACTCATTTCAGTTCATACACATCCATGTCTACAGCACCATCCATTTGATATAACTGTATATAACTGTTTACATGCTTTTTTTGCACACCTCTCAATTGCTGCGGTTGTGTGTTTTGCAATGTTGTGTTGTGTTTATATTTACAAGCAAACTCTTGTTTACAATTTTTTAACACTGTCTTAGTTTGCCTGCACTGTCCTTGTCTTGCAATGTTTGCACACGATGCACTTTGTGTAGAGGACAACTTACTTTAGTCCTTAGCTCTATGTTGTGTATATAGCTCTGCTCCACCTGCTTCAACCTCCCTTACTGCTGAAGACGTTGCCTCCTTCTATGATAAGAAGATTGAGAAAATCTGCCAGACCTTCACTTCCTCCCCAACAATGCCTACACTACACAGCTAGGAATCCCCTACTCCTTCATTGTCAAGTTTCTCTATCTTTACTCATCCTCATCTACCTTTTAGCAGCATTCGACACAGTTAACCATAAGACTTTCTTGCTCCATAGAGCAGCTTGGGAATGGTTTGCTTCCTACCTGGAAGGTTGCTTATACCACTCTTGGTGAAGTCATATCCTCACATCCTGCTATGCTGATGACACTCAACTCATAATTTCCTTTCCTCCTCAGATACCACAGCTTCTGCTCAGATCTCGTCATGCCTGGCAGACGTATCTTCATGGATGAGTGCTCATTAACTAAAACTCAACCCCAGCAAAAAAGAACTGCTGGTCATCCCAGGTGATTCATCTCCAAGTCAGCATCTCTGAATAACTCTTCATAACTCTCTGCTCTCTCCTTCAGCCACTGCTCACAACCTTGGGGTAACTATGGACAATCAACTGTCAGTTGATGGTTCAACTGACGCTCCCTTCTCTACGAAATCAGAAGGATGCCCAGATGCTTGCTCAGTCTCTTGTCTTTCGAGCTTTCTGCTGGCAGGTCTTCCTCTGAACGTTATTCGTCCACTGCAAATTATACAAAATGCAGCTGCATGACTTGAGTTCAATCTGCTCAAGTTCTTCCACACCACCCCATTGTGCTCCTCCACTGGCTTCCAGTAGCTGCACGTATCAATTTTAAAACACTGATGATGCCTACAAGGCCAAAAATGAATCAGCGCCTTCTTACCTTAGAGACCTCATCACACACCTCACACTGCACCACGCTGTCTGAGATCCTCCAGCACTGCTCCACTGGTACCACCTTCTCTCAGAATGAGAGATAAGTATACTTTAAGGCTCTTCCTGTTCTGGCACCGAGGTGGTGGAATGAACTTCCCATAGATGTCCAAACAGTCCAAACACATAGAGTCCCTTGCTATCTTAAAGTGACAGGTTAAGACCTTCTCCTTCCTGAAACACTTCAACTAACACTTCCAGGTTTGCTTTGTTAAAAATATAATCCTCTTAACAGAGATGTAGGGTGATTTATCTTAAATTGTTATCCAGTGTACCAGTGTAGATTTTTTCATTGATACTCAAAGCACTTTTGTACATCATTTTGGACACATCGTCTACTAAATACCATAGATCTAAATGTTGTGTTCTGTTATGTAGCTCTATGTTGTGTGATGTTGCTTTATGTAGCACCAGGGTCCTGGAGAAACATTGTATTATTTCAATGTGTACTGAGTCATCTTTATATGGTTGAAATGACAATTAAAAGCTTTGTGAATTGACGACTTCTTGACTTGAAGCAGCAGACTTTGCAAAAAAAATATAAAATTCTGTGTCATTCTCAGACATTCTGGCCATGGCTGTATGGTGCAGATTGTGTAGTGTTTACCAAACATATTTTATCAAATATTTTAGAAACAAAAACACATACCATAATTTGGGCATGTTGACTTTTTCTCTTCGTATTGTATATTGCAGTCCAGATGTATTTTGCGGTGGTCTTCACTCTCTCGAATTGTAAAATTTGCATCATCCTTTTTCTTAAAATTGTACCACAAATGTGGATCACTGAAACAGTCTGAACACTCTCCATACTTCACCTTGATGAAGAGTGTGTTTGGACGCTGACAGATAAAAGTAGGTGGAATGTCAGGTGGATAAGGATGTTTATATGTCTGCTTTTCATTTGGTTCCATTGTGAACTAAAAATACACAGACTCAGATCTATAAATTTAAGTCTGCTATATTCACACACATGTATAATAATAAAAATCTCATGTTTCCACATACAGTAGCCATTTGGAATTTCTTGGTCATATTCAACCCCAATTCAAAAAAAGTTGGGACACCATGTAAAATGTGAATAAAAACAGAATGCAATGATTTGCAAATTTCAATAAACCTATATTTTATTCACAGTCAAACAAAGAAATCATATGAAATGTTTAAACTGAGAAAATTTTCAACTTTTCAGAAAATAAATTCATTTTGAATTTGCTAGCAGCAACACGTCTCAAAAAGTTGGGTCGGTCAACAAAGGAATGGAAGATTAAGTGACACTAACAAGGAAAAGCTGGAAGAACATTTCACAATTAATGATGTTAATTGATAGCAGTTGTTGAGAAATGTACTTTATGCCAGCACAGTTTCAGCAGCATTATCAAGCAGCATTATTCTAACAATACTCAGATTAACAGGATTTAGCACTAACCTGGTAATAGTTACATTATTATTCATATTAGACATTTATATGTAGAATTCTACATATAATAAATATTACAATAATGTAGAATTATGTACATATAATAGTTTAGAAACTCTAAGTTAAGAATTAATGCACTTTATTAAAATGATTATAAAACAATACTGATATTTTTAGTGTCAGATGAACAGGTCAGCAGGGGAAGTGGATACGAGGAAACTCAGTCAATGACACAGTTACGATTGAGGCGAGCATGAAAAGAAATGCGTAGTGAAAAGTTAAACAGAGTAGAACTTATTCAGCATTATAAAAGACATAACCAAAAGAAATAAATGCAATTAGCATGCTAACATATATAGCATTCATTCTGAGCAAGAAATATAGGCAAAGGACATAAAAATATTATTAAGTTATTTAGAAGAAACTTCCTCTACTTTAGAGTACTTCAGACTAAAGAGTAAAGGGACCATCTGGCTTGTTATCAGCACTCAGTTCAAAAGCCTGCATCTCTGATGTATGGGAGAGCATTAGTGGATTGTGCAAAGGCTCCATCAATGCTGAAAGATATATCCAGGTTTTATATATATCCAGCAGCATGCAGTATGCTCCCATCCAGACAAACGACTTTTTGTTTTAGGGAAGGCCTTGTTTATTTCAGCAGGACAATGGTAAACCGCATACTACATCTATGACTGCAGCATGGCTTTGTAGTAGAACAGTCCAGGTGCTGAACTGCAAAACATTTTTTTATACGTGCTGCAGCCATCAATTTCAAAAGGACCTTTTTTTCTTAGGAAAATTTTACATTTCCTAAGTTTAAACATTTATATGTTTTCAATCCTCTGTTGTGAATAAAATATGAGGTTATGAGATTTTGCATTGAATTTTGCTTTTAATTTACATTTTACACAGTGTCCCAACTTTTCTGAAAATTGTGTTGAATCATATTTTATGTAAAAGGATTATCTGTTTGCATTACCTGGATGAAGTGATGAGGGACAAAGATCCCCCCAATGCAAACGGTCCATTTGTATCGAGTTTTATTTTGAACTGTTTGGACTCCAACAGATGGACCTCCTCCCATACTGGTTCTGAAATAAAAATGTAGCAAGAAATAACATTACTGTGTGTTACAGTAAAATACTGACTGTGTGATGTGATGAACATCACACTCTAGATGAATAAGTTCCCCTTAAAACCAAAATGATCAGGAAGAAAAAGATTAGCACAGTGGTATAATGATCATACACGCACCTTAAAAAACACCACTTAGAAATTAAAACGTAAATGGCGTCAAACAAAATTAACAGTATTTTAAATAAGCATGGAAGGAGAATCTAGAAAATCTCTTATTGCTGCTGATCAGCATATTTCTCCACCCTCATAGAAAATAAGCATAATCCTAGATTTTTATTCTGTACTGCAGCAAAATCAACAAGAAAATAAAAGCACTGCACTCACATGCACACCATCAATAGGTAGTAATGATTTCATTAACTTTTTTAATAATAAAGTTAAAAACAGGCCACTTTACCCTGTCAACTGTCCAACTACAGGCCAATATCAAACCTCCCCTTTATCTCCAAGATTCTAGAAAAGGTTGTAGCACAGCAGTTCTGCTCACATCTACTGAGGAATAAAATTTATAAATTGTATCAGTCAGGATTTAGGCCTCATAGTAGCATAGAGACGGCGCTGGTCAAAATCGTAAATGACCTGTTACTGATCAGGGTTTTGTCTCTTCACTTGTTTAGCTCGTCGCAGTGTCTCGTTCCCTCAGGGAACTAGAGTTACACATACATACCTTACAGGAACTCAAGCTACATCACAACGCTTTGGGAACGAGAGTCCAATACCGCCAGACTGACTAGTCCCTAACTAGTGTGTATTGGCACAGCTATGTCGAAGGACAGAGGTGCCAGGGGTGGCACAGAGGTCAGTGGGGTGGACCAACCCGCAGTGTCACAGAGGTCTTGGAGCGACACTTCAGAGGACTAAGCCTTAGAGGCTGCCACACTCCGGGAAAAGATCGGGGAGACCAGAGGACTCCTAGGAAGACATGATAGATGTATGCTTGTTAGCAGGAAGGCCTTTCTATGGAGGGCTGTAGCAGATGAACAGTTGTCCCGACTTCCTCCAAGGACTCGTCCATAGAATGCCTGGAGCCTAACAGGTTGTGGGGACGACCAAGGGCACCTTGGGAACAGAACCTGCTTTAGGATGCAGGAAAGCACTGGCCATGCCTGGAGTAAACTCAAGAACAGAGGGAGCCACAGAGAAGGCCTGTAAATCACCTACTTTCCTCAGAGAGCAGACAGCCAAACAAAAGCACAGTCTTGACTTTGAGGTGCCTCCATAAAGCTTTGGCCAGGGGCTTGAAGGGGGGTCAGATAGAGCCTCCAACACAACGGCCAGGTCTCACCCAGGCACCCTACGTTGCACTGAAGGCCTCAGCCTCCAGGAGCCACAGAGGAAACACGTCAGGAGCGAGTTTCTGCCCAGTGATTGCCCTGCCACAGCGTCATAATACGCCAAAATGGCAGATGCATAAACTTTAAGGGTGGACGGGGCCAACCCTTTTGCGAACTGTTCCTGCAGGAACTCCAGCACTGAACCAACTGGGCGGTGGACTGTGTCAAAATGGTACTGAGCGCACCACACAGTGAACAGACGCCATCTTGCGGCTGTAGCGTCTGGCACAGGTCATTTAGACTTCATGTCCCAGGCATTCCTTTTAACCTATGACATCTACATCTCAACCAAAAGGTGAAACCTTTAGTGGGGTGGTGTATAAGTAAAGTGTCACACTCCCCCTCCGAAGACTCTAAACAGGACCGAACCCTGAACTCTTGTTTAGTTTACCGGGACCTATAAAACAATAAACTCAAAAACTCATGAAACAATCCAAACTCGAAACTTGATCCAGCATGGCTGCTTGTGACCAACACACACAACCGGCTCCAGAACGTTTGATTTTACCACAAGACAGATAACCCCTTTGGAGATTCTCTGTTTGACCTCACCCACACACACATACACCCACCACCCCGAAAGCCAGATAACACCCCTGGCCTCTCTGGTTGAATCCACATCGACCCTCAGACCATGAAACAATTCACTCTCTGAACTCGGCCCCAGTACGTCTGTTTGTGACACACACACATATGCAGACACACACACACACACCAAAACATTTTATCATGAAATGTACCATACGCTCTTAATTCACTTTGAATAAAACTTTAAAGTCCTCCAAAAGCAAGTATAGCCCGGAAACCATGCCCACAGATGCATGAACAAAGGAAGTTTTTCCCTCCAAAATTTCAGGCCATAGCATTGGCCATTCCCCCAAGGATGGGTGGGGTTCAGGACCTTTAAAACATCTTGAACCCAACTAATCATTGTCCAGTCAGAGTGCAGTCAGGTCCAGTCAGAGTTCAGTCAAGAGAGCAACTCGCTCACTTGGCTCGACCGGAAAGGCTCGGACCCCCGGGGTCAGAAGGCCCGGGGGCCCGATGGCCCGGAGAGTCGGACGCTTAGAACAGCTCAGCAGCGACTCTTTAGGACGGGATCTCAAATCTCTTTTAAGATCTTCCAGCAAGCTTTATCTTCAAAACACCAACTGCTCTGATCTTTAGGAGAAGCTGGGAGAACATCTGACTCCATCCTAACCGACTCGTCCAAGATCCTTTTGTCTACCGCATCCGGACTCTTGTGCAACAAGTCAATGCAAGTAACCAGTTTACCAACTAATTTAGATGCGTGTTAAGTTTGAGCCCCTTAATATTAAGGCGAAATTTAATTTCCGTGACGATATCTCAGTTAGGATGTGATTCATTTGAAGTAAGCTGCCCTTTCCTCCTTTTACCCTCCTTATTTCTTTCCTTTCTCTTTCTCTTTTCATAATTTCAACTTTCGGTTATTTTATTTTCATTCTTATTTTCTTTATTTCTTTTTGTTTGTTTGTTTGTGTAGTTAGTTTTATGTTGTGTTTGTCTCATTTATTAAACGCCGTATTTTTCATAAGTGATCGTCTCTGAGTATGTTCCATAAATGCAAAGTTCCTGCAAACATTAGGTCTGAACTACATGCTCTATTTAATTAATTTAATTTACGGTATAAAGTAAAAGGGGGTTACGTCTTTCTTGGCCAGGGAGATACCTCTTTTATAGAATTATTATAAAATTATACTGTCTGTTTGCCGGACGAACAGACGAATAAGTGTAATGTTAATTCCATTACCGTCAATTCAACTTAATTTAAATATTTAGGAGTAACTATAACCCGTTATAATTACTTATAAATATTCCCTTTTCTTTATGAGCTAAATTGCTACATATAATGGTGGAGAATGCGGCAGACTGTGCTTCCAACTATATACTCAATTTATCTGTATTATAAGTTTGTCCCTCTTATCCCCCAGTCGCTACACGGCATACGACTTCCTTGTGAAAGGAGCACTGGAATGGAGAATGGTCTCTACCAACTCGTGGAGAGGCCTGACCCTTAAAGCTGTGAACTTTCTTCAGAACTCCCAGAAGCAGCACGACGGGGGAAAAGGTATACAGTCATACCCTCGGCCACGCCGGGGCTGGAGAATGCAGGGTAAATCATAGGGGACAGTGCGACATCTCTTGAAAAAATAGGTTTTGCTAAATTTCTCCCAGATTTGCTCCACCACATGAGGGTGGAGCCACCACTCCCTGGGTCTCAAACCCTGTCTTAACAGGGTGCCTGCTGCCTCAGTCAACTGGTCTGAGATATAAGCTGCTCTCAGAGAGAGAAGCTTCCCTTCAGCCCACAGGAGGATCTGGTGCGCCCGCCTATACTGCGGGCGTGAACACACACACACCCTTTGTGGTTGATCTACGAGACCACAGAGGTGTTATCCGAATGAATCAACACGTGGTGGCTTCTAAGGTCCGGGAGGAAATGCTTCTCTAAGCAATTGATGTGCCATATGTGAAGTCGGCATCAAGTCCCATTCACAAAACCAGGCAAGCGCTCCGAACACGAGGGGGGTGCTGGATGGACAGCGCCGTATCAGCACCTGTGTTGTGGAAAGCTGCAGAGCACATGGCAGCGGGGCGGAGTGGCATAACGAGGCACGGCTGGAAGCTCATGACGAGAACGCTACCTCCCCATGCTCATCAAGGCGAAGGGGGGATATAAAAAGATCCACTAAGGAGCACACAGGGGAGAATAGTTGGCTTCCAACTAACGAAAGATTTGTCTCCCTTTTTCTTAACAGGAAGCAGCTGCAGCGGTGAGAGCAGCGCAAGTTACCGCCGCGAATATGCCGATTCTCTTCCGACGACTGTATAAAGACCTCTACGTGCCGAGGACACCGAGCACCCACTCGCACAGACAGGTTTGGGTCCCAGCTTTCCTCGGACAAGCCGTGGCCGCGAACAACACCCATTTGGGGCGGCGCTACATCGGAAGCTCCAGCAGGCGCGGCGTTAATGACTAATTCGCAGTCCTATACAAAATTTCACTTCTCCTTTTCTCAGGCACTCCTGTAAACAACAAATAAAGACATCACGTGATTTTTCCTGACATTCAGCTCTCTGGTGTGTGTGTTCGTCTCGGCACGCGAGCGAAGCGCTACACATAGTAGATGGAGCACTTCCCATAGACCTTTGGTGGAGCTGCCACTCATGACCACTCCACACCCCGTGAGGGACGCATCCATCAGAAGCATTATGCGATGACCAAGGACACCCAGCAGGGGGCCTTAAGATAAAAACCCGGTTTCTCCATAAAAATCTAAGGCTCATAGATGTTGGTCTCTAAGCTCAGAGAGCAAAGTATGCTTATCTAAGGGCTCATCATGTGACCTTGATCATATGAAGGGAATTCCCCTTTTCTGAGAACCCTTGAGTTCTGAGCCACCTGTGAAGGGGTTTTATAGACAGAAGGCCAAATGGAATCACATTGGACACTGCTGCCATAAGCCTGAGCAGTCTCTGGAACTGCCTGACAGTGAGTGCCCTTCTCTGATCTTCTTGGTGGCTGTAAGAATGGACGCAATGCAGGCAGAGGAAGGCTGCGTGTGCATAGTTGTCGAATCCCAAATGACACCTAGATAAGTGGTTCTCTGTAATGGAGAAAGCACACTCTTTTTGGCGCTCAGCCAAAACCGCAGCTACTTCATGTGATCGACCACTTGTCGACATCTTGATCGACATCTTGATGCCGGACTGCTAAGTGCTCTGATCGAGGTAATATCAACCAGTCATCGATATAATTGAGGACACGGATGCCCTGAAGTCTCAGGGAAGCCAGAGCCGCATCCACACTTCGTTAAGGTGCAGGGTGACAGGGCATACAGAAGAACCCCCATATTGGTAAGCTTTAACCCCGAATGCGAACCTTAGGAATGTACTGTGAGAAGGAAGAATGGATACATGAAAGTATGCATCCTTTAGATCTCTTTTGTGACAAACCAGTCCTCGGATCTGATCTGAGACACAACCTGCTTGAAGGTTAGCATTTTGAACCGGATACTCATTAATGAGCAATTCAGCTGATCTAATATAGGACGCAACCCACCGTCTTTTTTGGGAACTATGAAGTACCGGCTGTAAAACCTGGACTCTCTGTCCGATGGAGAGACCACCTTCTTCCCTAAGAAAATTCTTTACTTCTTGTTTCATGACCAAAACCTGCTCACTTTCCACCAGAGTGGGACAAACCCTGTAGAAATGGGGTGGATGAGACACAAAGTGTGTCCTGAAGCACATTTCATGGCAAGGTTAAAGAACCAGGTCCAAAAATGCCTCACAGTGGAGGTCAGGGCGACCATGAACAGGCCGATGGCCTTAGTGGTCTCCTTAGTGGCTTCAAGGGCCAGGTCCGCACCTGCTCTTGCACCAGACTGCCCATGATGTCTCCCACATCCAACTCTCGCAGCAGGTCAGCTTGTTGCAAGCATCCAGCGGCCTGACCTGCCGAGGCATATGCCCTACCCACCAGTGCCGACGTAATATGCAGGGGCTTGGTGGGTAGTGTTGAGCCAGCTTCTCTGCAGTCTAAGACAAAGGCTGTGTGTATCCCCCATAATATAGCAGGGGCAAAAAGGGACACACAGCTAGAAAGTGTGATTAGCCTTTCTCGATGCCTTCATTTTTGACAGACAATAGAAGACAATTCAACATGAAATACACACAGAGCGCTACATGAACAAACAGAAGCTGGTGCCAGGTTTACTCCATGTGCGTTTTATAGCTGAAGACATACCTGAAGACATAAGAAAACGTACATCTTTGCTTTGGACAGTTACAAACTAAAAACCATGTATCCCAGGGGTAATCGGCTGACCACTTACCCTTACTGATGTGGGTAAGTGATAGCTGAGTGGTTAAATGTCTAGGTTACTGATCAGAAGATCAGGGTTCAAGCCCTAGTTTTGTAAAGCTGCCATGCTTGGGCCCTTGAGATAGGCCCTTAACCCTTTGTGCTAAAGGGGCTTCTGTATTTGCAACCTGTCATGCTACAATTTGCATAAAACTAATTTAGATCAGCAGTTAGAATATCTTACCCCTTATCAAGAGACTAAACTAATTTCACTAATTTCTTCACTAATTCACTAAACTGTTTGCACTCGATACACTTTATGTAGCTTTGTGTTGCAGCTCTATGTTGTTGTTGTTGTTGTTGTTGTTTAGTGTAGCACTAGGGTTCTGGAAGAACATTGTCTCATTTTTACTGTGTACTGTGCATTACTGTGTATAGTAGAAATGACAATAAAAAGCCACTTGACTTGACCAAATCATCAGCTTATGTGCAACATGCCTTAGCTATTCATTTCTATAAACAGATATTTACTACTAAAAAATTAATTATTTTGTTTTCCCTCAACACTGACTACAGAGCTAAGTCTTTTAAACCAGAAATTATTAAACCTCTACTTTAATAAACATTTTAACCTCTACCCCTGCAAGCTTTCCAACTATAGGACAGTGTCAAAACCTCCAAGATTTTATGAAGGGTCTTTTATGACCTTCCCTAGAAGGATTTATTCAAGTTAAGAGTCACAAAGCTTTTATTGTCATTTCAACCATATATAGCTGATGCAGTGAAACAACATTCCTCCAGAACCCAGGTGCTACATAAAACAACAGTCACGGTACAGAAAAAAACACAGGGCCAGGAACTAGTAGTAGATCCTTGCCACATAAAGTGCATGTGTGCAACTTGTGCAAACAGTGTAAAAGACAACACAGGACAGTGCAGGACAATACACAAAACACAAAATAGCTCAGCCAGTAAACCTGTCATAATAAAATAAGGTGCACAGCAGTAGAAAACTGTAAACAATATTGTGCAATTTAAACAAATAGCAGCAACCAAGATAAAGTGAACAGTGGCAAAAATATGTGGACAGAATATTGTGCAGAAGAACAATAGCAGCAATCCCGGAAGATGTGCAAAAAAACGGCATGTAAACATTTTTGTGGTAATGATTAGTGTGAGTGGTACTTAATCATAGATGTGCGAAGTGTATGATGTGTGTTGAGTCCGGTTTGTACAGATCAGTTACATGAATTGAGTATGAGTGTTTGTTGAGTCCGGTTTGTGCAGATCAGTCACACAGTTGTGTGTGTGTGTGTGTATGTGTGAGTTCAGTTCAGTTCTTTGTTGAGGAGCCTGATGGCTTGAGGAAAGAAACTATTGCACAGTCTGGATGTGGCGGCCCGAATGCTTCGGAACCGCTTCCCTGATGGTAGGAGAGTGAAAAGTGTGTGTGACGGGTGTGTGGGGTCGTCCACAATGCTGTTTGCTTTGCGGATGCAGCGTGTGGTGTAAATGTCCATGATAGAGGGAAGAGAGACCCCGATGATCTTCTCAGCTGTCCTCACTATCATCTGTAGGGTCTTGCGATCTGAGACGGTGCAGTTCCCAAACCAGGCAACGATGCAGCTGCTCAGGATGCTCTCAACGGTCCCTTTGTAGAATGTGGTCAGGATGGGGGGAGGGAGATGAGCGTTTCTCAGCCTTATTAGAAAGTAAAGACGCTGCTGGGCTTTTTTGGTGATGGAGCTGGTGTTGAGTGACCAGGTAAGGTAATCTGCCAAGTGAACACCAAGGAATTTGGTGCTCTTGATGATCTCCACTGAGGATCCATCGATGATTAGTGGAGAATGGTCGCTCTGTGTTCTTCTGAAGTCAACAACCATCTCTTTAGTTTTGTCGATGTTCAGAGACAGGTTGTTGGCTCCACACCAGGCTGTTAACCGTTGCACCTCTCTGTATGCTGAATCATCGTTCTTGCTGATGAGACCAGCCACGGTCGTGTCATCGGCGAACTTGATGATGTGATTCGAGCTGTGCGTTGCTACACAGTCGTGAGTCAGCAGAGTAAACAGCAGTGGACTGAGCACATAGCCCTGAGGGGCTCCAGTGCTCAGTGTGGTGGTGCTGGAGATGCCGTTTCTGATCTGGACTGACTGGGGTCTCCCAGTCAGGAAGTCCAGGATCCAGTTACAGAGGGAGGTGTTCAGGCCCATTAGGCTCAACTTCTCAATCAGGTACTGAGGGACAATCGTGTTAAATGCTGTCACGTTCACAAACAGGTGACGTTGTCTTGTAATTCCTGATCGCCTGGATGCCCTGCCACATGCGCCGGGTGTCTCCGCTGTCCTGGAAGTAGCCGTGAATTCTCTTGGCGTGTGTGTGCTTCGCCTCTCTGATGGCACGGGACAGTTTGGCCCTTGCTGTTTTCAAGGCCGCCTTGTCCCCTGCTCTGAAGGCAGAGTCTCTTTGTTTCAACAGCACACGCACCTTGGCGGTCATCCACGGCTTCTGGTTGAAGCGTGTAGTGATGGTCTTGGAGATGGTCACATCATCAATGCACTTGCCGATGTAGCTGGTCACTGTTAACGTGTACTCCTCCAAGTTGATAAAATCACCATTGGTTGCAGCTTCCTTGAACATGTCCTCTTCAGGGCATTTAAAACAGTCCTGGAGAGCAGACATGGATCCTGCTGGCCAGGTTCTCACTTGTTTTTGAGCTAGTCTTGAACGCCTGCTGAGTGGTCTGTATGCTGGGATCAGCATAACAAAGATGTGGTCTGAGTACCCGAGATGGGGGCGGGGCTTCACCCGGTATGCGCCCCGGATGTTTGTGTAAACAACATCCAGCGTGTTTTTTCCTCTGGTTGCAAAGTCCACATACTGATAAAATTTGGGAAGCACAGTCCTGAGATTTGCATGATTAAAATCTCCGGCGACAATAAACAATCCGTCAGGGTGTGTGTTTTGAAGTTTGCTAATGGTCCCATAGAGTACACTGAGCGCTTCCTTAGCATTAGCGCTTGGTGGTATGTACACTCCGAGCACAAAAGCGGTGGTGAAGTCCCGGGGTAAATAAAAAAGTCTACATATCACAACAATAAACTCCAGCAGCGATGAGCAGTAGGTAGAAACAAGGACAGTTTTTACACCATTCCGTATTGATGTAAACACACAGAACGCCGCTGCGAGTTTTACCGCACAGAGCTGCATTTCTGTCGGCAGGAAACGCGGCTAGCCATCTGAATGCCGGAACTCTACTCAGACGTGGCTGAGCGACAAACACAAAAATGCAGCAGTGTCTGTACTCACGCCGAGTAGCTTGTTGGAGTCTGATGTAGTCTAATTTATTGTCCAGGGAGCAGACATTTGCCAGCAGAAGAGATGGTAGAGCAGGCCGGCTAGGGTTAGCTTTTAGCCTAGCATTAGCACCCACTCGCTTTCCGCGCTTCCGCTTCCTCGCGCAGCACTTTCGATTTCCCCTCCGTCCATCCGCCGCAGGTGACGCCGAGGTCTGGAGGCCTGGTTCTCAGAACACGCTGAGGTCGCATAGCTTCTGCTGCAGGTCATCATTTATTGTGTTGTTTGGGTCCTTTGAGGGTTTTGCAGTTGTACACAGGGGCACAGTTGCGTAAGGTGGGCTACAAACTGAAAGTAGCACCATTTTGGGTCCTGGGCGGCCACTGCGAGCTACTGCCATCTTGGACTCATCATTTGCCTAATCATGGCAAAGAGACAGGTTAAGGTGATACATGCCCTAGTACAGCCCCTAGTCAGCAATAATCATGATTGGTTCTATTTCTTATATTGTTTAAGTTCAGCATAGCTTTTGACATGACTGATCTTAATTTTCTGCTTGATCGATTTGAAAATTTAGCAATCACTTTCTCCTTGTTAAGTCTTATTTGGCTGATTGTTTGACCAATCTGTTTATAGATGTAAAATGGTGACTTAAATTAATTTAAAAGTTTGGTGTTCACTAAGATTCTGTTTTAGGCCCACTGATTTTTTTTTATCTAAGGCTAAATTTATTTGTAAATAAGTGTAGTAGCTGGAGCACATTCAAGAATCAGCTGTTGACCATGAGGAGGCAAACAAACTGGCAGGTAACAAAGTGAAAATTGCGATTTAGGTCCTGTGATTTTGAGGCCTATTACTGGTTATTTAGTTCAACCTGCACCTGCACGTAAGAATTTTCTCCATTTACAGCCAAGCAATTATTTCTGACTTGTACACTACCTGGGAAGTAGGATTTGGGAAAAACATTATATGATCATTCTACACTTAAACATACCAAATGCAAAGGTAACACGGGGATCTGTCTACTTATATTTTATTAGTGTACACATTCAGCAACACCTCCATGTATTTTTATTTCATTAAATGTTTTGTGTGAAGTTCCTAAATGTCCCACGTTTTATCTTCTCCTCATATACTTGAATCTAACCCAAAGTGAGATTACTAAATAGTTTTACATACTGATACCAGCTATAGTGTTACCCAAACAAACTTATACAATCATGCCAGAATTACACCACACTTCTTATTATCCCCTCTTCATTAAAGCAAATGGGGCAGTTGAAATATGAACGTAAATATATAATAATTCATTTCTTAAATGAATATATATATATATATATATATATATATATATATATATATATATATATATATATATATATATATATATATAATGCTAGAATATGAAGTTCACATGACCAAATGAGTTTATCAATGCTAAGCACACACAATCAGACCCAGAGTCACCTAATAAATATAAATTAACTGTGTATGCATAACCGGTTATAGTGGATGTGATTTAAATGTAATACATTCATTGCTTTTTTCACTAAAATAATTATTATTGTATTACTGATTTTTTTTGTTATATATGGACAATATATCTTGCGATTCACCAGCGGCATTTTGAGTGAATGTGCGTCTCCCACCAGTTCGCATACGCTGGGGAGAGTAAAGTATTCAGAGCTCTTTATTTCATGAGCAAAATAAGGTTAAAAAGTGTATAAATGTATTATATTTTGTTGTTCTTAAATTTTAATGGAATTATATGCAGTATTTTTGTTAAGAATTTCAGGATATATAGTGTGGACTATTTGTGTATGTGTTAGCATGCTTCTGAGTTGCTAGTCAGCTGACCAGTACAGGAATATGCTATTTGAGGTGACCACAAGTGATTAATCAGTTTTGTTGGTGTTAATCTACATATGGTGCCCAGTCAATGTTGATGTAAATAATACATTTTACCTGGTGAATAAAAGTGGCGAGTGTCCTGCTCATTTTGTACACAGTTCAGTTACATATGGAAAAACATTTCTGACCTCTGGTCTTATTATAACTTCCTAAAAATGCTGAGTAAAATTTCTGGATGTCAAGCATTTGCAAAAAAAAAAAAAAAGGCATGCAAACAGCATTATGTCAAAGTCTCCTCTCCTTTTTTGAATGAATCAAATTCTTTAAATCTAAATATCTACAATAAACAAGATTTAATAATAATGCCTTTATTATTTGTCATATATATATATATATATATATATATATATATATATATATATATATATATATATATATAATTAGTTTGAAATATAATAAACCTGTTACTTACATACCTTTTTAGCAGTGGAATGTTTGCTTGTCCCCTTGCAGAATTATTCTAAAGTGTAAATCCTCTTGATTTTATAGTTACATAGTGACATAGTTACTAGCATTCCTTTACATCACAAGACCTTCCTGTAATTCCTGCTTACTTTCTTTTTCAGATACTTCCTGTTGGATAACATTTTTAAAAAGATTTTCAATTCCTGTTTGACTACATCATGACAAGTGGAAAAATCTCAAATATTTACTTATTAGTTTAGTCAATCAATTTTAAGAATGAGGAAAAGGAAAAGAGGAAGTAAGGGGAATGTAAGAAAAACAGAAAGTTTACCTGTGTGAAGGCCTGCTTGCACAACTACATCCACTGAACCAGATCTGGTGTTCCCTTTCAGCATGCTTAATCAGAGAGCTTGTGACATCCAAATAATGAGGAACAAAACTAATAAAATAGCCAGACAGCCACAGAAACTCTCACTTCATTTTGGTCTTGGGTATCAGGTAGATATGAATGAGTTTATTTATACTTAATCAGGGACAATGCACAGAGAACATTAGTCTAAGAAAGAAGAGATGTTATGTGCCAGGTTATAGCAAAGAAATGCTAATTTCCACCTGCAGTCCCTAGACAGATGTTACATTTACAAAAGGTCATAAAATACATACAGTATCATACATGGAAGCATTTCATCATTAAAACACTATCCACTTCACAATATACAGAAGTTATACAAGAAAAACTTTACTTCACTCACATCATAAAAACACTATCCACTTCCTGAATCTAGCACTCACTCACTCACAATCTACATTGTTCATATGACAGTCATTCAGTGCTTACAAGTTTGCTTTGTTAATAGTCACTGTTTGGTCAGGCGTGTAAATGTGCTATAGTTTGTACATGAAATAATTTCATTTGGAAGAGGCTTGCCGCTTCATAAAAGAACGAATGTTGACCATAAGTGGTTCTGCATCTTGGAACGCTGCACTCTCCTCTGACTGTCGACCGTGTGGCTCTATTAAGTCTATCTGAATTTAGTGTGACAAATTTTCTATATGTTTACATATATAGAGTGGAACATCTCTAGGTTACGTATGTAACCCTGGTGCCCTGAGGGAGGGCGTTGACACTCTGAATCTCTGAATTATACAATTATACACTCTGAATTATACAAAGATGCTGTTTGTGGACTACAGTTCAGCATTTAACACTATAATTCCCTTCACACACCTCTAAGTTGGAGGTCCTGGGACTCAATGGATCTCTAACTTCCTGACAGACAGACCACAGGCCGTACAGGTGGGGAAACACACCTCATCCACCCTCACCCTCAGCACTGGAGCTCCCCAGGGTTGTGTTCTGAGCCCTCTGCTGTATTCACTGTACACGTATGACTGTGTGGCCAATTCCAACTCCACCACCATCATCAAGTTTGCTGACGACACCGTCGTGGTGGGCCTGATCTCCAACAACGATGAGATGGCCTACCTACAGGAGGTTAAAAACCTGGAGAGATGGTGCCAGGAGAACAACCTTCTCCTGAACGTCAGCAAGACTAAGGAGTTGATCGTGGACTTCAGCACGAAGCAGGAGCGGTCACTCCAACCTCTAAACATCAGCGGGACCCCAGTGGAGAGAGTGGACAGTTTCCGGTACCTTGGTGTTCACATCACACAGGACCTGTCTTGGTCCTGTCATATCAAAACCCTGGTGAAGAAGGCCCGGCAGCGTCTCTACCATCTGAGACGCTTAAGGGACTTTAAACTTCCCTCTCAGGAACTAAAGACCTTCTACACCTGCACCATTGAGATCGTCCTGACGGGTAGCATCACTTCCTGGTTCGGGAACAGCACCATGCAGGACAGGCGAACCCTCCAGAGGGTGGTGCGTTCAGCTGAACCTGCCATCAACGCCGAGCTCCCTAACCTGCAGGACATCTACAGGACCAGAGCCAGGAAGATTGTGAAGGACCTCAGCCATCCCAACAATGGACTCTTTTCTTTGTTGCGTTCAGGGAAACGCTTCCGCTCCTTGAAAGTGAACACAGAGAGAATGAGGAGGAGCTTCTTCCTGCAGGCCATTCGGAGTTTAAACTAGGAGACACCAGGGATCTAGACCTGGTCCAGTATCCTCACACTTTTTCTGCACAATTTTCTTTTTGCACTATGACACTTTAATCTTTAATCTTTAATGTCTGGACTGTCACTTTAACTCTGGACTTGTACAGCACAGTGCACTTTATACCACACCATACCGCACACAGTCACTTTGAGGACAATCACCTTGAATTTTACTTTAACTTTCCTACATCTCCTTGTATATACCATTTTTTCCCACATATATATTTATATATTATATAGTTTATACTTTTTGATTTTTTTTTTTAATTTATCTACCTTTTTTTCTTGGTTTATTTTTTTTTCATTCTATTACCTGCCGGACAGACGCAAAAAGCATTTCACTGCATGTTGTACTCTGTATGTATGTGTATGTGACAAATAAAATTTTATTTCATTGATTTGATTTGATTGAGACTTCTTTGGCATGGGGATAATGGTCATTGTCTTGAGGCATGTAGGAACAATGGCGCTGCTCACGGAGAAGTTGATGTTGGTGAAGACATGCACTAGCTGTTCTGCACATTCCCTGAGCCAGGATTGTTGTCTGGTCCAGCAGACTTCCCTGGGTTAACTCTGCATAGAGTTTTCCTCACTTCAGCCATGAACGTGAAGATCCCCAGCACCTGATTGGGAAGCTGAGCCTACTGGGCCTGAACACCTCCCTCTGTAACTGGATCCTGGTCTTCCTGACTGGGAGACCTCAGTCAGTCCGGATCGGAAACAGCATCTCCAGCATCACCACAGTGAGCACTGGGGCACCTCAGGGCTGTGTGCTCAGTCCACTGCTGTTCACTCTGCTGACTTACAACTGTGTAGCAATGCACAGCTCAAATCACATTATCAAGTTTGCCGATGACACGACCGTGGTGGGTCTCATCAGCAAGAATGACAAGTCAGCATACAGAGAGGAGGTGCAACGTTTAACTGCCTGGTGTGGAGCCAACAACCTGTCTCTGAACGTTGACAAAACTAAAGAGATAGTTGTTGACTTCAGGAGAACACAGAGTGACCATTCTCCAATGATCACGATGGATCCTCAATGAAGATCGTCAAGAGCACCAAATTCCTTGGTGTTCATTTGGCGGATAACCTCACCTGGTCACTCAACACCAGCTCAATCACCAAGAAAGCCCAGCAGCATCTCTACTTCCTGAGAAGCCTCAGGAAAGCCAATCTCCTCCCCCATCCTGACCACGTTCTACAGAGGGACCATTGAGAGCATCTTGAGCAGCTGCATCACTGCCTGGTTTGGGAACTGCACCGTCTCGGATCGCAAGACCCTACAGAGTTGAGGACAGCTGAGAAGATCATCAGAGTCTCTCTCCCCTCTATCATGGACATTTACAACCAACAGCATTGTAGACAACCCCACACACCCCTCACACACACTCTTCACCCTCCTGCCATTAGGGAAGCGGTTCCGAAGCATTCAGGCTGCCACATCCAGACTGTGTAACAGTTTCTTCCCTCAAGCCATCAGGCTTCTCAACACAGAACTGAACTGAAACTCTCTCTCTCTCTCTCTCTCTCTCACACACACACACACACACACACACACACACACACAGTGTCTTTGTGACTGATCTGTGCAACCCAGACTCAACACACACTCGTACTCACTTCACACATCCATGTCTTCAGTACCACTCACATAACATCGCTTTATTACTACAAACTGTTTACATGCCGTTTTTGCACATCTTTTCTGGATTGTTTTTTTTTTCACAACATTTTGTTAAAATTGTTTTGCTACTGTTCACTTTATGTCTCTTATACACCACAATGTGTAATATAGTACAACAGGTTTACTGGAGGCACTGTTTTGTGTATTTGTCTTACACTGTCCTGTATTGTCTTGCACTATCCTGTATTGTCTTGCATTGTCTTGTGTTGTCTTGCACTGTCTTGTGTTGTCTTGCACTGTTTGCACGTGATGCACTTTATGTGTTGAGGACACTTACTAGTCCTTAGCCCTGTGTTTTCTGTTCTCTGCGATTGCTGTTGTATTTAGCGCCAAGGTTCAGGAGGAACCATGTTTAATTTCACTGTGTAATGTGTCAGCTATATATGGTTAAAATGACAAAAAAAAAAGCTTTTTGACTTGACTTGACTTGAGATGCCCTGCTACATGTGCCATGTGTCTCCACCATCCTGGAAGTGACTGTGGATCATTGGTGTGTGCTCGCTTTGCCTCTCTGATTGACTGATGAGTGGTTTGTATGCTGGTAAAATGTGTTTTTTTAACCACATAAAGAGACACATAAAGAGATGTTCAGAAGGTTGTTACGGCATCTATTAAATAATAATAAAAGGCAAATCAGTTTGAAATGTTTATCAGACCATGTATTCTGCCATAATGATTCCAAACAGTTCTAGACAGTGCAGTACAGAAGGCTTACGTAGTGCTGCTGAGAAGATGCAAGACCATGTTTATTAAAAGAAAAGCGAAAGAACCCAAAGTTCCCACCAGAACAGTTCGTAGAAGCGTCGTTAGATGTGTCGCGTCTCGTCTCCGGCCTTTAAGTCTGTAATTTTATGGTGGTTTAAGAAGCCAAGGTGGGGTCGGGGCTCCACACGATACGCACCGGTGATGTTCACCCTCTCATTGCAAAGTTCACATGCTGATGGTGTTTAGGGGGCACTGATTGAAGATTCAAATGGTTAAAATCTCCAGCGATAATAAACAGTTCATTCTGCATTCTGCAGGTTTCTAATAGCCCCATAAAGCTCACACAGGGCCTCCTTACCAATAGCTCCCTATGAGGGTGTGCACAACTCTCTATGCTCTGTTTCTTGCATTCATGCCTCAGTGAGACTGGACTGGGCCTGGGTGGCTAAATCACTAGACTTTCCTGTAATTCATGCTTGCTTGCTCTTTTAGATACTTCCTGGTGGATTCAAATTCTAGAAAGTTTTTTCTAGGACATGGTAGCATCTTAAGTGCTGCAAGGAGTATTTTATGGCACAAAATACAGCCATATAATTTTAAGGTAATTGATGTGCCAGTTAAGAAATTAGCTTTCTGGATGGCTTGGGTTGGGCCTTGGATAAAATCCCTAAATCTGAAATGGTCTGATATGCAGGCGGTATCAACATGTATACAGCTGCCATGAGACCCAAAAACCTTTAAAGCTAAACCTTTAAAGCAAGGTGAGCTTGAACAACATCCCTATTTCAAAGCACCAGATCTTGGGACTGGACCAAAATAATAATGCTCTTTAGAAAACAGGTGCCCTGCAATCGCAGAGGTTCCAGTACTGCATCCATAAATTCTGTGTGTGTGTTTGGGGTGACAAGTCAAGGTCTATTGGAAGACCCCGATACTGATAAGCTTCCTGATATGCTCCACTTGGGGCATAATTGTAAACAACACTGTGGGAACAAAGACACAAGAGGAAAATGGCTTACTCCATGAGTGAGATAGCTCACCATGGAGATCAGGGAAAAATAGAAAGGAACGACATCGGGGTCCTTTCTCCTGGCCACCAAAATCTGTCATCCAGGTTGGAGTGTCTGGAGTTATCTCGCTCCTGTGGGCAGTCTAAATTAGGCTTGGCCACTGCATGTCACCACCTGCAAGTATGTCCTCAAATGCTTTATTATCCTGTGATGAGCGCCCAGAGGCACCACTCTCATTTTTCATAATGTAGAAGACAAGAGAATCTGGCAAAGAACCTTGATCATCAGCTTGCTTTGCTTTGGCAGCAGGCATGGGGAAATTGCAAACCTCTCAGTCAGCTTGACATGCAAGTCCAATGATCTTAATGAGAACCCTCCCTTGACCCAGCCTCGGTCCAATCCTTTGTGAAGTTCACCCAAATTCTTGAATCGATTTTGCTTGATGAGCCTCTCAAGGCTGTGGTTCTCTCAGTTGGTTGTGCATCTTTTTTGTTCAACTCAACATTCTGTTAACATGCTTGGATACAGAACTCTGTTAACAGCGGCTTCTTTGGCAATAAATATGTGTGGTGTCCCCTCCTTGTGAAGGGTGTCAATGATGGTCAGATCAGCAGTCTTCCCCATGATTGTGCAGCCTAGTAAACCAAACTGAGAGACCATTTTGAAGGCTCAGAAAACCTTTGCAGGTGTTTTGAGGTGATTAGCTGATTGGCATGTCACCATATTTAAATTTTTGAGATATTGAATAGTGGACTTTTGTTTAATGTAAGCGAAAATCATCATAATTAACAGAACCAAAGACTTAAACTACTTCAGTCTGTGTGCATTTAATTTATTTATTACACGAGTTTCACAATTTGAGTTGAATTACTGAAATAAATTACCTTTTACATGATATTCTAATTTATTGACATGCACCTGTATATTCTCTATTTCTCTTTTTTCAAACCCTCTAGGGCAGGGGTGTCAAACTTAGGCAGGCGGGCCAGATTTGTGTAGTTATATTTGGCCCGTGAGGTCTTATCAAATGTGTATTAGAGCTGCCCGCCAGAATAAAGCGCATACACCGCTAATACTACAAATCCCAGAATGCTTTGTTAGTGCGTTGGCGCATCAGTCGAGCCTGCTGAAAAACTCCACTTCAACCAATCAGAGTAAATCAGATTGTAGCAAACTGAGTTTGAATGAATTTAGTCTTTATGCACGGCTTGGACTGTTAATGGTTGAAAGATAGCTTTTTTTAATTGAAGGAAATTATTATTATTTTTGGTTTTGTTGTTGGCCTGTGAAAGAAAGATTTACATTATAAAGGAATTTTGAATAAAGTTTGTTTCCATATGAAAAGGTTCAACATTACACATCTGGAGAGACGGGAAAACATGGACAATTGCAGTCAAATTTTCAATAATTATTGAGTTTGGCCCACGACTTCGTCCCAGTTTTAATTTTGGCCCACTGTGTTTAAGTTTGACACCCCTGCTCTGGGGGGTCGAATAAAGTGTAGCCTGTTGTGTAGCATTTTTTTCCTCTCAACATGAAACAAACTTAAATTACTCTGTGTTTGTTGATCGTACAGATAAAAGCAAAACATGTTACAGATAAAAGCAAACATGTACAGATAAAAGCAAAACACAGATTTATTAAAATCTGTAAAGTGTCTACTTTTTATAAAATAATAACTACATAAACTGTGATTTTGTAAAATATAGAAACCAGACAGGGGGCGCTCTCTGCTGTTCTGTCACAGACACAAATAAAAGAACCTGAATCTCAGTAAATACTTATCTCACAGACATAAAACACAAAACAAAAACAAAATATAATATCAAAAACAAACAGTTTGTCCAGTTATAATGTTTGACTATATTTTCCCAAGTGGTGAAATTGTTCAACAGCTAAGCAGATCTGTTCATGAATATCTTCTTTTCTTTCTGCTTCTCCCATTAGGGGGCACCACAGCAGATCATCCGTCTCCACACACCCCTGTCATCTACATCTGCCTCTTTCACACCAACTACCTGCATGTATTCCATCACTACTCCATAAACCTCCTTCTTCGTCTTCCTCTTTTCCTCCTTCCTGGTGTCTCCATCCTCAGCATTCTCCTACTGAAATACCCCATGTCCCTCCTCTGCACATGTCCAAACCATCTCAATCTCACCTCCCTCACCTTGTCTCCAAAACATCCTACATGCTTTGTCCCTCTAATAAACTCATTTCTAATCCTGTCCATCGTCATCACTCCCAATGAACATCTCAACATCTTCAGCTGTGCTACCTTCAGCTCCACCTCCTGTCTTTTACTCAATGCCACTGTCTCTAATCCATACAACATCTCAGGTCTCACCACAGTCCTATAAACTTTCCCTTTCACTCTCACAGATACTCTTCTATCACAAATCACTCCTGCTATCACTCTTCTCCACCCACTCCAAATTGTGAAAAATAAATACTAACCTGTGTCACCTGTGTGTTAAAACACCAATGCTGAGGCTGCCAGGGCACATGCAAAGGATGATAAATGTAAATGGACAGACATCAGCATCAGTGAGCTGCCCTGCTACATTGGGTTACTCTTCTACATGGCCATGGTAAAGATGAAGTCCATCAGAGACTCCTGGCAGCAGGACAATCTTTTTCTGTTTATTTTCCTGCCACACTCATGTCAAGGCACAGATACCACCCCATTTTTTGCAATCTGCACCCAGATGCAGACAAGGACAATGACAGAAAGAGGGACACAGCTGAACACGGCCATCTTTTCAGTGTCAGACCCCTCATGGACACTATTCTGCATGAATATAAGCTCTCATGGACACTATTCTGCATGAACACTATTCTGCATGAATATAAGCTCTCATGGACACTATTCTGCATCAATGTAATGCCATCTATCATTTAAAAAGCACAGTTTTCTGCCACTGTTTTGGATATTTGGATATTGCACCCATGACCTTGTGACTCGTGTGTTGTTTATTTGTTTGTTCCTTTAACCGCACTTGTGGTAAATCTCAAAGTATTTTGTGTTATAGTTAAATATATTCTGAATAAACTACGGAAAAATATACATATACATTTCTTTTGTCCTCACATTTTTAATTGTAGCAGGTGCCTCTCATTCACATACCTGACTGAAAGGCTCAGTATGCAGCTCATAATGCAGGTCCTTGTCTACTCAGGTGTGAATCACCACATTATTCATGATCTTTCATGCCTCTTCCCATACAGCCTTACTTAAAATAAAGTGTCTTAGAAAATGTTAATCAATATACTGTTTTCTGTGAATGAGTGAAGGATGATGTTTACATAATTTTGAAGCAAAAACTCTTGTCCACCACGTCCAGTTCTCAAGGCAAAAATGTGTTTTATGGCTTTATTTCTTCAAAATAACTAAAATAACAAAGTAACTTCAAAATGTTAGTTTTTCACTAATCAGGCATAAACGTTGCCTTCTCAAAAGCACAATCATGTACATACATTATTGTAGCGCAGTTTGAATACAGTGTTATCAGACTTTAGCCATTTATACGGCCCCAAAGCCCAGAGGGTTACAGCACACAGTAGAGATACAGCACAGACACAAAATGGCATCTTTGCAGATGAAAAAACCTGTAGGTGTATCTGTGTTGCATCTATTTATTGTCTCACAGGTGTGCAGATTCAGATGATGCCATCCGTCTATGTTATTAAGTCAAATTCTTGCCGTGTTTGACATACATGCTTCACAACCGGTTAACCATAAAAAAATGTTCCTATAGTGTTATGAAATGCAGCATTGAGTGTAGCTTTTGATAGGGATCTTCTTTGGTCTGTGGGGACTTCAGTGTTCTCAAAAGATTATTCTCTGCTGCAAAAAAATAAAATCTTTAATTGCACCAAATCCCTAAAAAGAGTTGCATTTAGTTGCATCAGTCAAATCATCTCTGTCTTCAGTAAGTGAAAAAACATCACAGTAAATGCAGGCAAACTGAATTTAAAATATTTAAGTAAGTTTGCTGTTCAGGAATTAGCGATTCAAGGGCTAAACACTGCTGTGAACACAGGCATTGACGCTGCTCTTCAAGAGACGTTCCAGCAACTATTTCAATTAACTTTCAAAGACTCTGTAAGTTCAGCATTGCATCAGATTAAACAGTTTGTTTAAGCGCTCAAAGATTTTGTTAGTTCAGGAATTCCAAAAACCGCCTGGGAGAAAGAATGTGGTTCTTATGCAATAAGCAAAACTTTGGAGAATAAAATGACTGATGACATGATATACAACACAAATCTTATTATGAGCTGTCTAATAAAAAAATATGCAGAAATCCATCAGGTGATTACAATTTTTACAGGTATAGGACAAATATGCAGAGATTATTGTCCACCACCATTTATGAATTGATTTAATATTCCTTTGAGTCTTATTGCACAGCGCTGTCCTGGAAACACTGATATTAATTCAAGTCTTCTGAAGCGTCAGTAAGTGGGGAGTGATTCAGGGAAACTGTCTTTTGGAGAATCTTTGAAAAAGAAGTTATTTACATTTACATTCATGACATTTGTCAGATCCCCTTATATAATTAAGACTTATATTTCTCCATTGTTTAAATAAGTTGAGGGTTAAGGGCCTTGCTCTGGAAGGCAGCAGTGGCATCTTGGTTGTGTTATTTTAAGAGTTGCTCAGTAGCTCCTAGTTTTATAACCACAAATGACTGTAGAAAAACTGTAGAAAGATCATTACTTATAATCACACACTCCAGTGCTCATGTTAGTTCTCACTCTCCAGTGTTCTGTAGTGTTAAAAGATTATAAATAACACTCTTGATATCAACCAGGTGAGGATGAGGTTCCCTTTTGAGTCTGGTTCCTCTCAAGGTTTCTTCCTCATAACATCTAAGGGAGTTTTTCCTTGCCACAGTCGCCACGGCTGCTCATCAGGGATAAACACACACCATTCACCTTCACTGTTAAATTCTGTAAAGCTGCTTTGAGACAATGTCTGTTGTGAAAAGCGCAATACAAATAAACCTGACTTAACTGAGACTTCCAATCAGAATTATAAAATCTTAACCACTTTCTCCTTTTTGCTTTTTTAAATGACTTTATTGAATAAATTAGATCCACAATATATACATCTTGTATCACATAAGACAATGGAACATTTCCGGTACATATGCAAACAGTGAGAAATAGTGTTGACATGCAAAACAATATGACAAGTAAGTACATACTAGAAAAAAAATATATATATCATCATATCATACACATAATTCTTAACATGAAAGGGGAGAATAAGTATAAACAATCTTAAATTTACAAAAACTTAATAGTCTTTCAGGCTCCTCGTGAGCACACATTTTCTACATTACAGATGAGTGTCTCTGTATATATATATATATAAACACATATACACCTACGTACAAATGTATATACACATACCTATAAACATACACGAGTACATACATATTCATATGTATCTATACTTTCCTCATTCACATGTTTAACAAGTACCAAGGATGTTTCATTTACATTTACGTTTAAAAACACTCTTAGCGGGAATATTGCACTGATTAATAATAATCATGCATCGTGTTTTCCATATTTTATAATTCACAATACATATCACCATCCAAAAGAATTCCTTTGTTTTTTTGTCCAGATCTTTTTCAAAAATGCCGTAATAGTTTTCTCATTTATATGAATATTCAATCCAGTTTTCACGACTTTTTGCCATATCTCCTCTGAGCGTGGATGGTGTATAAGGAGGTAATCAACGGTTTCATCCTCCGTACAATTGTTTATAGGACATTCTTTAGTTGTTACAAAACAGCTCCATTTCAGAATGCAGCGTACTGCTAGCCTGCCTACACTTATTAACCCACCACGTCACGCACATTTTCTGAGATATTTTGTGTATCATTCTGAATGCACTGTTCGCTTTCTGTCATGTTAAGATACTTGTGTTTGAATAACCCGCCGTGTTCATGTTCAGTCATTTTTTTTATAGATGTTTTTGCTGGATGAATTTATCCAGTCAATATTTAAATGTTCATATTTAAATATTTGATCCCCATATGTTAATTTATAAAATGGTATATTTTGTCTTCCTTTTCCACTCTTTTTTAGCCAAGATTTTTTTCCCCTATCCATTCTGCGTCCCTGTTTATTGCCTGTGTTACATTTTTACAGAAAGCTATTAATAATTTATTGCCGAGCTCAACTGCATTAAGGCCTCCTAGTTCCTTTGGTTTAAACAAAAGTGTTCTTGTCGTCACTTCTCTGTTATTTCCCCAGATAAATCTTACACAGATCTTATTCAGTTCTGTAATGCATTTTTTGCTGGGTGGAAAGATTGTAGCTAAAAAGAAGCGTTTAGGTAAAATATATGTTTTAATAACTTGAATTCTGGTTATACAATTAGATATTTTCCAAATTTCGGTTTCAGATTTAATTTCCTCTTCTTTTCTTTCCCAATTGGTGTCAACACACTTACTGTTTTTAATCACAATTCCTAGCAATTTAATCTCTTGTTTTACTTCTATATTTATTGGTGGAGCGGGCCCAGTATCCATCCAAACTGCCTCTGTCTTATTTTGATTTAGTTTGGCACCGGAGATCTCTTCGTATTCTCTGAATATTTTATTTATTCTATCCAACTCATTTTGGTTCTTTACAAAACTGTTATATCATCAGTGTAAGCTGTAATTTTACTGATTTTCCCGCTTTTCGTTTTCGCTCCCTTTATTTTTAATTCTTTTTTAATCTTGTTTAAGAGCGGGCTAATCGCTATAACATACAGAGCCGCACTTAAGGGACATCCCTGTTTTACACCTCTATTTATCTCAAAATCCTCTGTTAACTGCCCATTTACATTTATTTGGACACTAGATTTCTTATACAGAGTTTTAATCATGTTAATATATCTTTCTGGGAACCCATAGTGTTCCATTGTTTTCCATAGGTATTCTCTTGATATTAAGTCAAATTCTTGGCGTGTTTGACATACATGCTTCACAACCGGTTAACCATAAAAAAATGTTCCTATATTGTTATGAAATGCAGCATTGAGTGTAGCTTTTGATAGGGATCTTCTTTGGTCTGTGGGGCTTCAGTGTTCTCAAAGATTATTCTCTGCTGCAAAAAATAAAATCTTTAATTGCACCAAATCCCTAAAAGAGTTGCATTTAGTTGCATCAGTCAAATCATCTCTGTCTTCAGTAAGTGAAAAAACATCACAGTAAATGCAGACAAACTGAATTTAAAATATTTAAGTAAGTTTGCTGTTCAGAAATTAGCGAATCAAGGGCTAAACACTGCTGTGAACACAGGCATTGACGCTGCTCTTCAAGAGACGTTCCAGCAACTATTTCAATTAACTTTCAAAGACTCTGTAAGTTCAGCATTGCATCAGATTAAACAGTTTGTTTAAGCGCTCAAAGATTTTGTTAGTTCAGGAATTCCAAAACCGCCTGGGAGAAAGAATGTGGTTCTTATGCAATAAGCAAAACTTTGGAGAATAAAATGACTGATGACATGATATCATACACATAATTCTTAACATGAAAGGGAGAATAAGTATAAACAATCTTAAATTTACAAAAACTTAATAGTCTTTCAGGCTCCTCGTGAGCACACATTTTCTACATTACAGATGAGTGTCTCTGTATATATATATATATAAACACATATACACCTACGTACAAATGTATATACACATACCTATAAACATACACGAGTACATACATATTCATATGTATCTATACTTTCCTCATTCACATGTTTAACAAGTACCAAGGATGTTTCATTTACATTTACGTTTAAAAACACTCTTAGCGGGAATATTGCACTGATTAATAATAATCATGCATCGTGTTTTCCATATTTTATAATTCACAATACATATCACCATCCAAAAGAATTCCTTTGTTTTTTTGTCCAGATCTTTTTCAAAAATGCCGTAATAGTTTTCTCATTTATATGAATATTCAATCCAGTTTTCACGACTTTTTGCCATATCTCCTCTGAGCGTGGATGGTGTATAAGGAGGTAATCAACGGTTTCATCCTCCGTACAATTGTTTATAGGACATTCTTTAGTTGTTACAAAACAGCTCCATTTCAGAATGCAGCGTACTGCTAGCCTGCCTACACTTATTAACCCACCACGTCACGCACATTTTCTGAGATATTTTGTGTATCATTCTGAATGCACTGTTCGCTTTCTGTCATGTTAAGATATTTTGTGTTTGTATAACCCGCCGTGTTCATGTTCAGTAATTTTTTATAGATGTTTTTGCTGGATGAGTTTATCCAGTCTATATTTAAATGTTCATATTTAAATATTTGATCCCCATATGTTAATTTATAGAATGGTATATTTTGTCTTCCTTTTCCACTCTTTTTTAGCCAAGATTTTTTTCCCCTATCCATTCTGCGTCCCTGTTTATTGCCTGTGTTACATTTTACAGAAAGCTATTAATAATTTATTGCCGAGCTCAATTGCATTAAGGCCTCCTAGTTCCTTTGGTTTAAACAAAAGTGTTCTTGTCGTCACTTCTCTGTTATTTCCCCAGATAAATCTTACACAGATCTTATTCAGTTTGTAATGCATTTTTGCTGGGTGGAAAGATTGTAGCTAAAAAGAAGCGTTTAGGTAAAATATATGTTTTAATAACTTGAATTCTGGTTATACAATTAGATATTTTCCAAATTTCGGTTTCAGATTTAATTTCCTCTTCTTTTCTTTCCCAATTGGTGTCAACACACTTACTGTTTTTAATCACAATTCCTAGCAATTTAATCTCTTGTTTTACTTCTATATTTATTGGTGGAGCAGGGCCAGTATCCATCCAAACTGCCTCTGTCTTATTTTGATTTAGTTTGGCACCGGAGATCTCTTCGTATTCTCTGAATATTTGATTTATTTTATTCAACTCATTTTGGTTTTTTACAAAAACTGTTATATCATCAGTGTAAGCTGTAATTTTACTGATTTTCCCGCTTTTCGTTTTCGCTCCCTTTATTTTTAATTCTTTTTTAATCTTGTTTAAGAGCGGGCTAATCGCTATAACATACAGAGCCGCACTTAAGGGACATCCCTGTTTTACACCTCTATTTATCTCAAAATTCTCTGTTCACTGCCCATTTACATTTATTTGGACACTAGATTTCTTATACAGAGTTTTAATCATGTTGATACATCTTTCTGGGAACCCATAGTGTTCCATTGTTCTCCATAGGTATTCTCTTGATATTAAGTCGAATGCTTTTTTTTGGTCTAAACCTACTATAAAGAATTTTTTATCCGGGGCATTTCTAATTAGTTCTCTAACTGTACACAAGTTATCCCACATATAATGACTTTTTATTGCGCAGGTCTGTTCTTTGTCTATTATTTTGTCTAAAGTGGAGTTCATTCTGTTCACTAGTACCTTAGCAAGAATTTTGTAGTCTATATTCCTAAGGCTAATTTTTCTCCAGTTATCCAGTTCACATCTGTCTCCTTACTTGTATATTAAAGTTATAATACTTTTGTACAAGGAATCGGGAAAAGTTCCCATTTGTATCCCTTCATTGTACATGTCAGTTAATATGTCTACTATTTCTGTCATACATGTTTTGTAGCGCTCTGCAGGTATCCCGTCAGGTCCGGGAATTTTTCCATCATTTAGTTGTAAAACAGCGTCAATGACTTCTTGTGTCTCAACTGGACCCTCGAAGAATAGTTGATCTGAATCCTTTTGAACATTACAGGATCCCATTACAGTTAATTTTATCTGTTACAATGTATATTTTTGATGTAGCCTTTAAGAATTTCCTCCGTATTAAGTCTCTTTTATCTTTTTCATTTTCGATAATGTTCCCGTCGCTATCCTTTATACCTTTAATTGAGTGACTGTCTCTACATTTCTTTAGGCGTCTTATAATGCTCTGTGGGTTTCTGGTAAATGTCGTATCAACACCAGCATGCAGCTGAGCTTTTTTAAAGACTTGGTCATCAAATTGATTTAACTTCGATTTTATTTTATGTAAATCTTCGTTGTCCTCTGTTTTTCATTTTCTTAGATTGTAATTCTACATATCGAGCCAAAAGTTATATATATTTCTCATTATTTTGTTGATTAATTGTTTTGCTTTTTTTTTTTAAGGTAGTCTGTTATTTGTTTTTTAAATACTTCCCACATTTCTGCGTTTGTTTTTGTTAAAATCTTTAATTCTTTATTTCGTCTAATCTCTTCCCTTAGTTCATTTACCACCTCACTATTTTTGAGGCATGTTGTATTGAGTTTCCAAACCCTGCTCTGGACTTCAAGATCTAAAAGTATTCTTACACACACTGCCAAATGATCAGACTCTAAAAGGTGTTCAGTTCTATATTGTATAACCTTTATTTTATTTGAAACATATATCCTATCTATTCTCGTTTTTGTTTTTAAGTCAAACCTGGTAAATTCGTAATCATTAGGGAATTTTTTCCTACAGGTATCTTTCATATCGCATGTGTCAGTTACTGTTTTTAGGACATTCCCTTCTCTACTTACGGTTGTTTTGTGTGATGGAATTTTGTCTTTTTCACTTGTAATTGTATTAAAGTCACCACATATTATGACACTATACCCAACATTTACAATTTCATATAGTTTATGAAAGATTTTTATTTTCCTGGCTCTATGTGGAGGAGTGTAGACATTGATTATTCTTAACTTTAGGTTTTTATACCAGCAGTCTACCAGAAGAAGTCTACCAGGTATTATTTCCCGATGTAAAATAACTTCTGCTTTCTCCCTAAAAAATATACCCACTCCATCAGCTCGATCTTTGCCTATAGATATAATTATACTCTCATTTATCCATTTATTTTTAACACTATCGATATCTGGCTGACTAGTTAGCCTTAATTCTTGTGTACAAATTATGTCTCACTTTTTTCCCATAAGAGAGGTCATTTTACTTTCTCTATTCTTCATTGATTGTATTCCTCTTACATTAATTGAAACAATATTTAGTGACATATTAAAAATAAAGAATGTAATCATCTCTTAGTTTCTTTTTTTTGAATTGTCTGTAGATGGCGGTGATGTCCTTTTTCGCCTTTTTGGGTTAGTGACAACTGTTGTATCAATATTGTCTGTGTTTGTAGCTAAAACTTCATACCTATTAGCAGAGTTGAAGCTCAAAGCGTCTGTTGTAACCGTTGGAAGGTCTGGTAACGTGTCATCATTAGTTGGTTCATGCGTGGAGGTTGTCCCATCTATGTTGTCTTTTCCTTTATCTTTCTCTCCGTCTAATTTTGAAGGTTCTGGTAGCGGGATATATTCATCTTCATAGCTACTGGATGATGTATCGCTTGTTGAACTTGTATTATCCGTGTCACTGTTGCTGGATTGGCTGTCCTCTTTACTTCATTCCTCTGCTGTTCCCCGTGCCTGTTCATCTGGTATGTCGTCCTCGGCTTGCTTGGTGTTATTTCGCCTTTTTGGAGCACAGTCATACAGTAAGAAAGTAATTTAGATAGGGAGTCCTGAGAGACCACCAGAGGCAAACCGCCTGGACCTTAGCTCCATACCTGCTGATTATAATGATCTGGACACAGTCTTTCACAAGGGCAGGGCATTGTCATTAAGCACACCACCTCTACAATTGTGCAATCGAATTGCTGCCAGGAACCACGTACCCCTCAAGGACCTGATTGCCTGTGTCACCTAAAGCATTCTGAGAGAGAGAGAGAGAGAGAGAGAGAGAGAGAGAGAGAGAGAGAGAGAGAGACCATTACTAACTACATCCAGGGGTCCATTCACTATGGATTTATCTATCCGTCAACCTCTGTCAAAGGGGCAGGTTGTATTTTGTTGAGAAGATGGACAAGAATCTTCACCCTCAATGGAGAGCTCCATCTCCAAGAAAGCCCAGCAGAGTCTCTACTTCCTGAGAAGGCTGAGCAAAGCTCATCTCCCTCCCCCCCATCCTGACAATGGGAAGCTTTATGTAGCTTTATGTTGTGTGTTGTACCTCTATGTTGTTTAGTGTAGCACGAGGGTTCTGGTGGAACGTTGTCTCTAAAAAAAAGCCTCTTGACTTGACTTGACTTCACCCATACATTGACTACTTTAGGCTAAATGACATCAGGAAGATTAACTGGTACCCTGCCCATGGTGTTCTTGGATATCAAGCTTTTCCAGGGGACCACTATCTTCACTAAACTCAACCTTCGAAATGCCTAACAACTCAAATGCATCCAGGAGAGAGATGAATGTGAGATGGCCATTAATACACAGGCAGGCCAGTACCTCCCCACTACCTGCTCCTGAATCAGCTGTATGTAAAGGCAGAGAAATGGAACTATGTGATGGTAAGTTCCAAATTAGTAACCATTTGTCACTCATCAGTTCCCTGTTGTTTCTCCATGAGCTGGGAAACAACAGGGAACTGATGAGTGATAAATGGTTACTAATTTGTTTGAATTGGTAGTTGGTGTATGTTAAACAAACAAATATATGTAGTGAATACATAATTAAATAAATACAAATAAATGGGATTTTAATATGGTTTGGGTTATATATCAGTAGGAGAATGCTGAGGATGGAGACACCAGGAAGGAGGAAAAGAGGAAGACCAAGGAGGAGGTTTATGGATGTGGTGAGGGAAGACATGCAGGTAGTTGGTGTGAAAGAGGCAGATGTAGAGGACAGGGGGATATGTAGACGGATGATCCGCTGTGGAGACCCCTAATGGGAGAAGCCAAAAGAATTGAAAAAAAAACAGAAAAGAAAAAAAAACTGAAAGAAAGAATTGTGTTTAAATCTGCTAGAAAAAAACTACTTTTACCCAGAAGCTATTTATTATACATGTCAAACTGGAACTGATAGTTGAAAAAAGCAAAGAAAACGCTTTTTAAAATGCAGCTGTTCTACCTGGAACAGTTCATTGTAGAGAGTCCATCTGCTGATAAAAATACTTTACAGAGAATACAAGAACTATGACAGATAAACTATTAGTGGTCATCATTTGCACAACATTTACTGTCACTATAAACATATAAAAGGTATGACATCATATTTATGATATTTATTTGCAACTTTGCTTTGTATGATTCAGATTGTTTTGGTGGTTAAATATATTCCATTTAAATAACACATAAGGAGACGGAATAATTTACAACAAAATACAACAATGCTGTACTGCATTTCTGTGTAATTGGGTGAAAAGTATTAAAGTTGTTTAGGTTTGGAGCTTCACCTTCAAAGTGGTGCATTTCATTAAATCCAACAAATGCCAATAGAGGATTCAGTGTATTCCAGATAATCCCCTGGTAATGTCTGATGAGATGATCGTGTTCTCAGAGGTACACCATTAATCACTGAATCAAAACTTCTCTCCATTCTTCTCTCCACACAGCACTGGTGCAAGGTGAAAGAAAAAGCTGCTTTTCATGGTGGAGACACACAAAGCACATGTTTAGGAGAACTAACTAATATTCTGAGATAAAGACATTGTTTTGAAGAGACAATTCTGCTAAAGTTCTTATGCTATATGAGAGACAAATGATCTAAAACATACTGCTAATGTAACATGTTTTTAAGGGTCATTGGAGAAGTCAGTCACCTGATCTGAAGCTGATTGAACATGCCTTAAAAAAAAAACTTAAAAAGGCAATAATCTACCCATAAGTAAAATTCTCTCATTTGGGTAAAACAAACAAAAAAACGACATCAAATGACTAAATTACCATTTTTTTTTTACATTTGTTTATTATATTTTGTAGCTTACTGGAAACCCCGTACATGCTCTAAAGCTTATGCTTAGCTATAAAGGAGAAGAACTCGATACAGAAACACTTATAAGGACAATTTCAATAAAATCCTTCCAAGTAAAGTCTATTGTGTGCGTGGTATTGCATGCAGTTTACAACAGTTGTTAATCTTTTTCATAAACTGTTTATACTTTTGTGTTTTCTTTCTCGTAGGATTTACACAAAAACACACAATTTGCCTTCATTTTAACCCCCAGGAAAACTGTAATGCAGTGAAAAAAATGCACTGAAACGCAGGACAAAAACAGGGCAATGTGGAGAAATGCAGAATCAGAATCAGAAATGGTCCAAAATGTACTGCTAGAACTGGTTTTATACACATGTCTGCATGTACAGTGAGTGATGTAACACTGTAGACGCTGTACTCCGATACATTTAATTATAAATATATTACATTATAATGCCACTATAAAATACTGGAGTGTGTTTTTTATTAAACTGTCTTGTCCAGTATCAACATTTTTTAGCCAATGAACCTGTTGATAACAGAAATTTGTTTTAATTTTCATTTTAATATCAGCTCGAACAACAAAATATTGTATTGTTAAAAATCAAATACTATAAACATCTGATGTAATATAATTATAGAAGTTTGCACAGAGCAATGCTGCCCTCTGCTGGTATAAATCAATAGGTCAGAGAGACGCATATAGACGTATATGGACACACACACACACACACACACACACACACACACACACACACACACACACACACACACACACACACACACACACAGCGGTGTGGAAAACGCAAATTTAATTCAATCCTGGATTCATTTAAACTACTGTAAGATATTATGGGATGTCATCTGCAATCAAAATCAAAAAGCGCTTCAGTCTTTCTATGTATGAAGAAAACCTCATACACAGAGTCTGGAGATCAGAGTGGGCGTGTTTAATGAAACTGAAAGCGGAAGTGAACTCTTTCTGGTAAAGTCCAGTGCTGAGCAGTGATTTACTGCAGTGCGGGTGGATAATCTTCTGCACTCAAGGGCATTTCTGCTGCTGCACAGGGCTGTAAGTACCGGCGTTATTACTACCTTCATCATCATCATCATCATCATCATAATATGTAATTAATAATAATTAATAATATAATGCTGTCTTAAAGCAAAATTATTTATTTAGATTTTTTAATTATTGTTCAAACCCTATTTTCTCTGCAAGCATTTTGCAAGTTCTCCCACTTAGAAATCATGGAGGGGTCTGAAATTGTCATCGTAGGTGCATGTCCACTGTGAGAGACATAATCTAAAAAAAAATCCAGATAAAAAATGCTAAGACAAAGCGAGATTTTGGCAGTTCCACTTCAAAAACATCGAAACCTGGGTAATGAGAAGCCTTTATAGGCCATCAATTAGGACTAAAGCAGCTAATATGCACACAAACACATACATGTGACGTCAGTTCCTGTTTCCTGTTGTGGAACTGTTTGCCGGGAATTTTGTTTGTATCGGCGTTTTAAACTTTTTACAGTTCGTTTTCTCTCTCTTTCATCGCTTTAAAATATCAAAATATCGTTTTGATTTCCTGTATCCTTTACTTTCCATTGGCTCCATCTCATCTATTTTTGCTTTCGAAAGAGCGTTTTTTTCCCTGTTTGAAGGTTTGAAAGCAGTGAGTGGAGAACATTCCCACCAGAACTACAGTACACCACACTACAGTAACCACATTAGGGTACGTAATTTCTCTGCTATGGCGAACATCCAGTTCAGGTGAAGGTAATATTCCCCCGACTCCGGCATTAGAGCCCTCGCAGCGGGGCGAATGGGTGACGGCTCGGCGGCATACTTGCAAAGCCAAAGCTAACGCTAAGGCTCGCCTATGGGAGCACCATTCTTCTCCGCTTTGCGTGTCCAACAGGTTTGCTCTCCTCAGTGAAGCACCTGCTGAGAAACCTGAAAGAGCTCTGGTTTTAGGAGACTCCATTCTGAGGCACGTGAAATTAGCTAGACCTTTAGGGGCACCAGCAGCACAGGTTATGTGTATACCGGGAGCCAGGGCGCCGGACATAGCAGGTCAGCTTAGATTCTTAGGAAAGTACAGGTTCTCTACGAAAGTTTTTCACACAGGAGCTAATGATATACGCCTTCGACAGTCAGAAGTTACCAAGAGTTATATTATAGAGGTGTGTAAATTAGCAAAGGCAGTGTCCGATGCAGTAACATGCTCTGGCCCCATCCCAATGCGACGTGGCGATGTAGCCTACAGCAGGATATGGTCGCTGAACTGCTGGATGTCCGAGTGGTGCTCCAAAAACAATGTGGGCTCTATTAATAATTGGAGCATTTTTAAGGGCAAGGCTGGCCTGTTAGGGCGGGACGGTATCCATCCCACTCTCATTTCTTGTAGTATAGGTCATAGTCTCAGAACAGCACTAGTTAACAAGTGACTGTCTAGAGCCAAGGCCAGGGAGCAGACAGACAGGTTAAACCGATCGTCTGCTAGCTGCACAGAGTCGTCACTCAGGATCCACCATATTGAGACTGTGTCTGTCCCCGAGCAAAACCAAAATATAGGAATTCTCAGAAAGTCTGTTTTAGTAACCTGATTAACATTAAATTAAATAGGACTGAACGCACAGCCAGCACCTCTGATCTAAAGATAGGATTGCTGAATATTAGATCTCTCACGTCAAAAGCGCTGACTATAAGCATAATCCTAAATTTTTATTCAGCACCGTAGCAAAATTAACAGGATATAAAATCACTGCACTCACATGCACACCATCATTAGGTAGTTATGATTTCATGAACTTTTTTTCCAGACGGTTAATATAAATCCAAATTATTTTACAAGTAACCCTGTAGACAGCAGTGTACTTATAACAGACAAACCTGACCTTGACCCATGTCAGCTGTCCAACTACAGACCAATATCAAATCTTCCCTTTATATCCAAAATTCTAGAAAAGGTTGTAGCACAGCAGTTCTGCTCACATCTACTTATGAATAACATTTTTGAAATGTATCAGTCAGGATTTCGGCCTCATCATAGCACAGAGACGGCGCTAGTTAAGGTGGTAAATGACCTGTTATTGGCCTCTGATCAGGGTTTTGTCTCTTTACTTGTTTTGCTCGACCTTAGTGCAGCTTTTGACACCATTGATCACACTATACTGCTTGCTAGACTTGAGAATGTTGTTGGAATAAAGGGAACAGCTCTCTCTTGGCTCAAGTCTTATTTGACTGATCGCTATCAGTTTGTTGATGTAAATAGTGAGTTCTCCACACTCTATGAGGTAAAGTTTGGTGTTCCACAAGGATCTGTCTTAGGCCCTCTGCTTTTCTCTTTATATATGCTGCCTCTTGGTGAAAATATTCATAAACATGGGATTCGCTTCCATTGCTATGCTGATGACACACAGCTGTATATTTCAGCAAAGGCAGATAAGAGGTCAGCTTAACAATGTTGAGAAGTGTGTAAAGGACATTAGACAGTGGATGCTTAATAACTTTCTTCTGCTCAACTCAGATAAGACGGAAGTACTTTTACTAGGACCACATGCAGCTAGAAGTAAACTTTCCGATTATGTAGCATCTCTGGATGGTGTTTCTGTTTCAGCATGTACGGCTGTCAAAGACCTTGGTGTGATTATTGACCCGAGTCTTTCCTTTGAGTCTCACGTGAATAATATCACCAGGATCGCCTTCTTTCACCTTAGAAATATTACTACAATTGGAAATATGATGTCGTTACAGGATGCAGAAAAACTAGTTCATGATTTTGTTACTTGTCGACCATTAGGGGCGCCACAGTGGATCATCCGTCTCCACACCCCCCTGTCCTCTACATCTGCCTCTTTCACACCAACTACCTGCATGTCTTCCCTCACTACATCCATGAACCTCTTCCTTGGCCTTCTTCTTTTCCTCCTATCTTGTGGCTCCATCCTCAGCATTCTTCTACCAATATAATACATGTCCCTCCTCCGCACATGTCCAAACCATCTCAATCTCACCTCCCTCACCTTGTCACCAAAACGTCCAACATGCGCTGTCCCTCTAATAAACTAATTATATATTAAGTTATATTGTTTCTAGATGTTCAGTGGTCCAGTCGAGCTCTGCGGGGTCTGACGGAGATCTATCTAATATCGTAATTTCGGGAAGATTATTAATAAAACGCGCTGCTGTAGCTGACGTGAAAGTACGCTTAACACGGTAACGTGGTGAGGTAGTAATGCAATGACTTAGGCGAATTTTAAATGAGATTAGATAATGGTCTGAAATAACTTCAGAGATGATGTAAAATTCATGTAAAAAGATTGATGTAAAATGTAGCCTATAAGTGCAGGATTCTAACGATATATGGGAGAATTTTATTCCCCATGTGTGTGAGTCTTAGTTTTATTACTCTTTAAAAAAAAAAATAATGTTCAATGCAGGTAATGTATATCCATGGCAATCATCTATCAGCAATATCAACTTTGAGTAATAGACAGTAAAGCTCAAAGTGTCTTCTTTCCAAAGATATTTAAATTGTGTATGTAGCTATTTTTATCAGGATCTGTAGGGCATTTTCAGCTGTGAGTCCCAAAATCTGTGCCGAAGGCTGACAGGTTAAGAGAATTCTTGAAGCTGAACATAAAATCTATAGTGCTAGCATTAATTGATAGTCACTTCCTGGTTAGCAGCTTACACTAGCGCTACGGATTGTTTAGCAGTGGTACGGTGTGAGTAGCCACAGCGACACTGCGCTAACTGTAATTTCTCTTTATACTGATGTCATTGTTGGCATCTTGGTACACAAACTTATGATTATATATAAATATGTGTGTGTGTGTGTGTGTGTGTGTGTGTGTGTGTGTGTGTGTGTGTGTGTGTGTGTGTGTATATATATATATATATATATAAAATGACTGAGAAACATTGTATTTGTGGTGATGTTATGAGACAGAACATGGTAATTTTATCTAAACTGTACCATAATTAACAAATATTCATTTTATAAATATTCAGGATGGTGTAGTTGCTTTGTAACATGAAAATTGTTTTGGAACTGCAGTTATTACTAAATGATTAAACGTACTACAGTAAAACCCCGTTGGACGAGCATAATTTGTTCTTGAAAATTGCTCGTAGGTCCATTTGCTTGTATGTTCAAACAAATTTTTCCCATAAGAATTGAATGTAAAAGAGATTTAATCTGTTCTGAGATCTCATCCGATCGCTTATTTCTGCACTTAAAAAGTATTTGTAGCCTATTTTAACAAACAAATACACCACAAATTACCTGTAATGTAAACATAATTTAACACTTACTCATGTGGTAGTGGTTGATTGCTTGTGTGAGACGCACACCATGCTCGTAACCTTCTCGGTTTCCATGGAAATTCTATTTACTTTCGTTTTCACAGCACCATCACTGATTTTCTTGGGAGACATTTTTCAAGATTTCTAGTGAAATAAAAATATAAAACTAAAAAAAGTTATGTTTTTTGCTGCAGGGCTGCAGGGTTTTACTGTACCTAAAAGAGAGGAACTAAAGAAAGGCCAGTCAAGGAAGACTGAAAGGATAAAAAAGATGATTTGTCATTAATAAATAAATATTTATAATTATGGCTAAAGTGCTATGGTGAAAGAGGAATAAAACACCTGGGGACATACTGTTAAAGAAAAATTAGGGGCTTGCTAACAATAACTGTGATTCATCACATCACTCAGTCAGTATTTTACTGTAACACACACTAATGTTACTTATTGTTACATTTTCATTTCAGAACCAGTATGGGAGGAGGTCCATCTGTTGGAGTCCAAACATTTGACAATAAAACTCGATACAAATGGACTGTTTGCATTGGGGGATTCATTTTCCCTGATAGCTTCACCCAAGTAATGCAAACAGTTAATTATTTTACATAAAATATGATGCAAGCCAATTTTTTGAAAAGTTGGGACACATAAAATGTAAATTAAAAACAAAATGCAATGCAGGATAGAGGATAGAAAACATAGCAAATGTTTAAACTGGGGAAATGTTTTTTCAGAAAAAAAATAATAAAAAAAGGTAATTTTGAAATTGATGGCTGCAGCACATATCAAACATTTGAGACAGGCCCATGTTTACCACAGTATAGCATCCCCTTTAAATTATAGCCTGTAAACATCTGGAAACTGAGGAAATTAATTGCTGGAGTTTAAGGAGAGGAACGTTCTCCTATTCTTGCTTGATATAGGATTCAAACTGCTTAACAGTCCCTGGTCTGTGCCATATATTTTCAATTGATGGAAAGTTTTGACTGCAGGCAGGCAGGCCAGTTCAGCACCTGGACTGTTCTACACAAAGTCATGCTGAAATATACAAGGCATTCACAAAAAAAATTGTTGTCTGAATGGGAGCATACTGTATGCTGCTGGATACATCTGGATATATATAAAACCTGGATATATCTTTCAGCATTGATGGAGCCTTTTCACAATCCGCTAATGCTCACGCATACATCAGAGATGCAGGCTTTTAAACTGAGTGCTTATAATAAGCCAGATGGTCCCTTTACTCTTTAGTCTGGCAGATGCTGTGTCCATGACTGCCAAAAGAATGTATAGACATCTGACCACAGAACAGTTTTCCACTTTGCCTCAGTGGAAAATATCACATTAGCTTTTGCTCAGAGAAGTTGAGAGTGTTTATGGATCATGTTCTTTTTTTAATGATAGAACGTTTAACTGTGTCTACAGACTGATATTCGGCAGTATTCCTGAGCCCCTTCAGTGATTTCCATTACATAATAAAGCCTGTTTTTATTGAAGTAACATTTGATGGCATGAAGATCACGGCCATTTAATATTCCCCAGATTCTCTGACAGTTTTGATGATATGTACTGTAGATGATGACATATTTAAAGTCTTTACAATTTTACATTGAGGAACATTATTCTGAAATTGATCAACAGTTTATAGACACAGTCTTCCACAGATTAGTAAAGCTTCTCCCATCTTTACTTCGGAGAGATTTTGCCTCTCTAATACACTATTTATACCCCAATCATCTTACTGACCTGCTGTTGGAATTCAGAGTCTGTCTCCAAGTGGACACATTCACAAGGTGGCTCATGATTCTCTGTTCTTGAGGCTCAAATTGTTTAATCTCAATTTCATTAAGTATATTACTTAATGTACAAGTACATGCACATTACTGTAAATTGTTCTCACAAAAATGTATAATTAACAAATAATGTTTAGATCTGATCAGTTAATTTAGTTTAGTTGGTCTTCATCCCAATACTATTCAAATTTAAATCCCAAACAGTAAAAAATTAAGCAAATTAATTCACTTAACCAATCTCATTATACATTATATTCACAAATACTTAATATTAACAATTTAACTTTACCAGAATGAAGAAACTTTCAGACGTGAATGTGTCAGCATGTTCCACAGAGATCTCAGAAGGTACCTTCCAACAGCAATGGCACACCAAAGCAGCTGTAAGAAAGTGCACCCAGAGTGAAATTTTCCCTACGTTTTATCCTCTGCACTTGATGAATTTCACATTTTTTTAAAGCATGTACCAATAATCTTACAAAACCTTAATGTTTTTAACATTCCTCAAAAGTAGATTAGCCTTGTAAAACATTTCTTCTAAATAACTTCCATGTCCCTGTCTGAAAAGACGTCCTGTTTTTCCAGCTTTGTGTCTACTTTCTTGCACATATTTCTTGCTCAGAATGAATGCTATATATGTTAGTATGCTAATTGTGTTTATTATTTTTGGTTATGTCTTTTATTATGCTAAATAAGTCCTACTCTTTAATGTTTCTGAAAAGTTGAACATTTTCTCAGTTTAAACATTTCATATGATTTCTTTGTTTGACTATGAATAATATATTGGTTTATGAGATTTGCAAATCATTGCATTCTGTTTTTATTTACATTTTACACAATGTCCCACCTTTTTTTAAATTGGGGTTGAATATGACCAAATTCCATATAACTATTGTATGTGGAAACATGAGATTTTTTTATTATTATACATGTGTGAATATAGCAGACTAAAATTTATAGATCTGATTCTGTGTGTGTTCAGTTCACAGTGGAACCTAACGGAAAGCAGACATATAAATATCCATATCCTCATCCAAGTGGCATTATACCTCCTTTTGTTTATTTGTATTCAAATACACTCTTCATCAAGGTGAAGTATGGAGAGTGTTCAGACTGCTTCAGTGATCCACATTTGTGGTACAATATTAAAACAAAGGATGATGCATATTTTACAATTCGAGAGAGTGGAGACCGCCGTAAAATACATCTGGACTGCAATATACATTATGAAGAGAAAAAGTCAACATGCCCAAATTACGGTATGTGTTTTTGTTTTTTAAAATATTTGATAAAATATCTTTGGTAAACACTACACAGACTGCACCATACAGCCATGGCCAGAATGTTTGAGAATGACACAAGTATTTCTTTTACTGCTGCTTCAAGTCAAGTTAAAAAGCTTAGATTGTCATTTCAACCATATAAAGCTGACTCAGTACACAGTGAAATAATACAATGTTTCTCCAGAACCCTGGTGCTACATAAAGCAACATCACCCAACATAGAACTACATAACAGAACACAACATTTAGATCTATGGTGTTTAGCAGACGATGTGTCCAAAGTGGCGTAAAAAAGTTCTTTGAGTATCTATCAATAAAAAAAATCTACACTGGTAGGCTGGTACTTATATTACAATTTAAGATAAATCATCTCTATTGAGAGGATTATTTTTTTTAACAAAGCAAACCTGGAAGTGTTAGTTGAAGTGTTTCAGGAAGAGGCAGGTCTTCACCCGTTGCTTGAAGATAGTCAGGGACTCTGCTGTTTGGACATCTATGGGAAGTTCATTCCACCACCTTGGTGCCAGAACAGAGAAGAGCCTTGCAGTATATTTACCTCTCATTCTGAGAGAAAGTGACACCAGTCGAGCAGTGCTGGAGGATCTCCGACAGCGTGGTGCAGTGGGGTGGTGTGGGAGAACTTGGGCAGATTGAACACAAGTCGTGCAACTGCGTTTTGGGTCATTTGCAGTGGACAAATAGAATTCAGGGGAAGAACTGCCAGCAGAGAGCTGCAATAGTCCATTCTCGAGATAACTTGAAAATCTCTTCTCTAGTCTCTAATCTCTAGTCAATTCTCGCTATTCCTAGGATAACCTATTCCTATCCGAGCGGAAGCTTTTGAATCTGAGGTGGGAAAGGAGATGATGAGGTGAGTGTCATCAGCATAGCAGAATGTGAGGATATGAGCAACCTTCCAGGTAGGAAGCAAACCATTCCCAAGCTGATCTATGTATACCGAGGCTTCTGAGGGTAGACAAGAGAGTGTTATGGTTAACTGTGACAAATGCTGCTAAAAGGTAGATGAGGATGAGTAAAGATAGAGAAACTTGACAATGAAGGAGTAGGGGATTCCTAGCTGTGTAGTGTAGGCATTGTTAGGGAGGAAGTGAAGGTCTGGCAAATTTTCTCAATCTTCTTATCATAGAAGGAGGCAAAGTCTTCAGCAGTAAGGGAGGTTGAAGCAGGTGGAGCAGAGCTATATACACAACATAGAGCTAAGTGCATCGTGTGCAAACATTGCAAGACAAAGGACAGTGCAGGCAAACTAAGACAGTGTAGAGCAGATACACAAATACACAAAATAGTGCAGATCGTACAATGTTAAAAAATTGTAAACAAGAGATTGCTTCTAAATATAAACACAACACAACATTGCAAAACACACAACCGCAGCAATCGAGAGGTGTGCAAAAACAGCATGTAAACAGTTATATACAGTTATATATATATAATTCATGTCCCTCCTCTGCACATGTCCAAACCATCTCAATCTCGCCTCCCTCACCTTGTCAAAACATCAAAACATCCTACATGCGCTGTCCCTCTAATAAACTCATTTCTAATCTTATCCATCCTCGTGACTCCCAACGAAAACCTCAACATCTTCAGCTCTGCTACCTCCAGCTCCACCTCCTGTCTTTTACTCAATGCCACTGTCTCTAATCCATACAACATCTCAGGTCTTACCACAGTCCTTTAAACTTTCCCTTTCATTTTTGCAGATACCCCACTTTTACAAATCACTCCTGTCACTCTTCTCCACCCACTCCACCCTGCCTGCACTCTTTTCTTCACTTCTCTAACACACTCTCCATTACTTTGCACTGTTGACCCTAGGTACCTGAATTCATCCACCTTCTCCAGCTCTTCTCCCTGCAACCGCACCACTCCACTGCCCTCCCTCTCATTCACAAACATGTATTCTGTCTTACTCCTACTGAGTTTCATTCCCCTTCTCTCCAGCTCATATCTCCACCTCTCCAGGTTCTTCTCAACCTGCTCCCTACTCTCACAACAAATCACAATATTATCCACAAACATCATAGTCCAAGGAGACTCCTGTCTGACCTCGTCCGTCAACCTGTCCATCACCACTGCAAACAGGAAAGGGCTCAGGGCCGATCCTTGATGCAGTCCAAACTTCACCCTGAACCAGTCTGTCGTACCTACTGCACACTTCACTGCCGTCACACTGTCCTCATACATGTCCTGCACCACCCTCACATATTTCTCTGACACACCAGACTTCCTCATACAATACCACAACTCCTCTCTTGGCACCCTGTCGTACGCCTTCTCTAAATCCACAAATACACAATGCAATTCCTTCTGTCCTTCTCTATACTTCTCCATCAACATTCTCAAAGCAAATAAGGCATCTGTGGTGCTCTTCCTCGGCATGAAACCATACTGTTGCTCACAGATGGTCACCTCTTCTCTCAGCCTGGCTTCCACTAATCTTTCCCATAACTTCATGGTGTGACTGATTAATTTAATTCCCCTGTAGTTACTGCAAGACTGCACATCTCCTTCATGCTTAAAGATCGGTACCAGCACACTTATTCTTCATTCCTCAGGCATCTTCTCACCTTCCAAAATTCTGTTAAACAATCTGGTCAAAAACTCCACTGCCATCTCTCCTAAACATCTCCACGCTTCTACCGGTATGTCATCTGGTCCAACCGACTTTCCATTCTTCATCCTCTTAATCGCTGCTCTCACTTCCTCCTTACTAATCCTATCTACATCCTGCTTCACCAACTCCACATCATCAACCTTCTCTCTCTCTGATTTTCCTCATTCATCAGCTGCTCAAAATACTCCCTCCACCTTCTCAACACACTCTCCTCACTAGTCAACACATTTCTTGCAGTACATCCTTCCCAGCTCGGTCCCTCTGTCTGGCCAATCGGTTTAAATCCTTTTCTCCTTCCTTAGTGTCCAACCTCTCATACAGCTCCTCATATGCCTTTTCCTTGGCTTTCGCCACATCCTCTTAACCTGCTGCCGCATCTCCTTGTACTCCTGCCTACTTTTCTCATCACTCTGTCTATCCCACTTCTGTTTTGCCAACCTCTTTCTCCTTCTGCTCTCCTGCACTTCCTCATTCCACCACCACGTCTCCTTGTCTTGCTTTCTATTTCCAGATGTCAAACCAAGTACTTTTCTAGCTGCCTCCCTTATCACTCCAGCAGTAGTTGCCCAATCATCCAACACCTCCTTAACACCACTGAGCCTCTGTCTGACCTCTTCCCTGAACCTCACACTACACACTTCCTCCTTCAGTTTCCACCATCTTTTTCTTATTTCAGTCCTCACTCTCCTTCTCTTCTTCTTCGAGTCCAAAACCATTCTACAGACCACCATCTGATGCTGTCTAGCTACACTGTCCCCTGCCAAAACCTTACAGTCTCCAATCTCCTTCAGGTTGCATCTCCTGCATAGCACATAGTCCACCTGTGTGCACCTTCCTCCACTCTTATATGTCACCCTATGATCCTCCTTCTTCTTAAAATAAGTGTTCACCACTGCCATTTACATCCTTTTAGCAACATCTACCACTATCTGCTCTTCCACATTCCTCTCCTTAAAACCATACCTTCCCATCACCTGCTCATCACATCTGTTCCCTTCACCTACATGCCCATTAAAGTCTGCCCCAATCATCAATCGTTCTTTCCTAGGTACACCATCTACCACCTAATCTAATTCACTCCAGAATCTTTCCTTCTCCTCCATCTCACAGCCCACTTGTGGAGCATAGGCACTGATGACATTTATTATCATCCCTTCAACTTCCACCTTTATGATTATCACCCTATCAGAAACTCTCTTCACCTCCACTACACTCTTACTGTACTCTTCCTTCAGAATCACCCCTACACCATTTTTTCTTTCCATCCACACCATAATAAAACAGTTTAAACCCACCTCCAATGTTCCTGGCCTTACTCCCTTTCCACTTGGTCTCCTAAACACACAACATATCTACCTTTCTCCTCTCCATCATATCAGCTATCTCTCTCCCTTTACCAGTCATAGTACCAACATTTAAAGTACCAACATGAACCTCCACTCTCCTACACTGCTCCTTTTCCTGCCATCTCTGTAGACGTCTTCCTCCTCTTCTTCTCCTCCTTCGGCCAACAGTAGCCCAATTTTCACCGGTACCCTGTGGGCTAACGATACCTCTGGCGGTCGTTGTTAACCCGGGCCTCGACCGATCCGGTATGAAATTCTCATTTGTGATCCGCATATTTGATTTGGCACATGTTTTACGCTGGATGCCCTTCCTAACGCAACCCTCCCTATTTACCCAGGCTTTGGACCGGCACTAAGAGTGCACTGGCTTGTGCATCCATAATGGCTGGGTTGGAGTTCTTTTAAATTGCCATCATAAAATCTGAGGCAGCAGACTTTATGAAAACTATTTGTTTTGTCATTCTCAAAACTTTTGTCTAAGACTGTAGACAATTTTGTGCTTCCTGAAAAAAGGGGAAATTGGAAAATTTTGCAAATGCATTTTTATATTTACTTGCCTTCTAAAGTTGTTGTGAGTAAAAGGGGGGGAAATTCTCACAAGGAAAAAATGAAGAGGATGCACGGGAGGAAGAAGAGAATCGTAGACGAGAAGAGCAGCGGCGTCAGGCCCAGCGTGAACATGAAAGAAGAATTGAGGAACAGATTCAAAGGGAAAGTGAACTCGCTGCTAAGAAACTTTCACAAGCCACAGAGACACTGAAGCAGAACCAGAGGCTGAGAGGCCATGAGACCCATCACCAAACTCACATCATGCAGCAGACAGTAAACACTGACATTGAAAGAGACGAGGTATTGAGTTCATTCCCTTCTCTTTTATTTCAAATGTTACAAGTTACTTAATAATTGCATTATTTGTTTCCAGGTTCCTGAAATCGAGAGGAAATTCACAGAACTGTTGCTGGAGTATGAAATTGTTGAGGATGAAGATTCAGAGGAGACTTTAGCAGACAGAATGAAAACTCTGCAAAATGAGTTGATGGTGAAGTTCTGTAAGAAACACAACCTGTCCAGTAGCTGTGTGTTTTCTTTTGATGATGCAGTTGGTTATGAGACTCTGCCTCTACATGATAGACTGACAGTACTTGAGGCTGTGATGCGTTTAGTTTTTGAGGAGAATGAGGACGTCCTCACACATAAACATGAAAGAGACTTCCTCCTGGATCTGCTTGAACTTCTGCAAGATGATCATCCATCACTGGCCTTCAATCTTTTACAGAGCGTTCTTCAAACTGATATGCAGCTGTCTACACAGAGTAAAGAAATTCTGTGTCAGATCACATTCAACAAGACATGGAAGCTGTCAGAAATAACAGGTTTCCTGCGTTCCATTTCTGATAAAGACGAAGAACAAGTGCAGTCAATCCTTCACATTGCACAGACCTACAAGCTGGAGTATGGAAATGTCTTTCGTGCATTACAGTCACATGATCCCCTGAGATGGATAAAACACCATGTTGGTGGAGAGAGACAGAAAAATGCAGATACTATTATTAGTGAAATGCAATGCAAACTACCCTGAGAACGTCCTGACAATACTAACTGATGTTCTTCAGGATCTGGAAATGGAGCTTCTAGAATACAGAAGAGCTGATCTCCGTGAAAACCAAATTCAGGATATAAAGAAAATGATTATAGAACTGGACTTCAACAACCCTGACAGACAAGTTCTCAAACGTGTCCTAGTGGGAATGTCAGTTGCAGTAAAACGATGTTCTACTGTCACTATTCACAAAGGTCCAACACAAAGTGTCATTGAAGGTTATCTTCCAAGATTAACTCAACTTGCATCCTTGGTCGTCTTCCTGCTTCCAAAATCCAGAAGCAATACAGGTTGCCTGCTTGAGATTGGGACAGGTGAAGGGAAATCTTGTATCTTAGCCATGCTTGCTACAATCCATGCTATTCGTGGTGTAAAGGTGGACATTGTCACCAGCTCCCCGGTTCTTGCCCGTCGTGATTTAGAAGAATGGAGTGAACTGTACAAGATGTTTGGTATAACATCATCTGCCGTTCCTCCAATGATGAATGATGTCTCATCTGAAAAACAAGATGAAATGACTCAGGAAGCGTACAAACAACAAATCATTTACAGCACTGTTGGGACTTTTGCAGCAGATACACTGAAGCAAGAGTTTGAGAAGAAAACTACTCGAGGAGACAGAAGGTTTGAGCTGGTGATTGTGGATGAGGTTGACTACATGACCTTGGATAATGGAGTTCAAATAACATTTCTGTCCCATGAGTGCAGTGGCCTTCAGCATTTAGAGCAAGTCCTTGCAGGCATCTGGGCCATGATATCTGCATGTCGACCAGTTGAGATAGAAGAAACTGGAGAGACCATGTGGACAACAAGAATCCAGAATTTTCACACGGCTGCTTTGATAGCAATGATTGGTGCAGAACAAAGTGATGGATTTTCACCATTAGAAATTCTGTTGCCAGGTATTGAGTTAGGATTTTACTCCGAGGAAGATTTTGAAAATTTGAAGGTTTCTATTAATGCTGAAGGAGAAGCCGAGCACGGAACTATTGAAAATGAAGCATTAAAGACCATCATGGCCAAAACTGGAATAGAACAACAGTATGACCTGCTGAGTGTTCTTGAGATGGGGATGGAGCACAAGGTGGCATTTAACTGTTATATTTATCAGTCAGAAACTGGAAAAGCCGTTCAGTTTGGAGAGCAAAAGGCAAAAACTGACCAAAACATCAACATGCTGCTACTCCAGAATGGAAAAACTTGTGAGATCTTATCTGAAGAAATGCTTGTTGAAGCCACCATTAGCCAGATCAAATCCAAGATTAAATATTCTAAACAATGCAGTTTAAAGATGGAAAAGGGTACACTTGTAATTCCTTCTTTTTTAGAGAAATACCTGGAAAATCAGCTGCCACTGTTTGTTGAAAATGCACTGAAGGCCATTCAGATGACCAAAGGCAGAGAGTACATGATTGAGAGATCTCTTAGTGCTCAGGGAGTAGATGTTAGAGAGGATGAACAACACATGTACCATGGGATAATTCCAGTGGACTTTCAGGCCAGTGGAATGTTGGAGAAAAGAAAACGATGGGGTGATGGACTACAACAGTTCCTGGAGATGAAGCATCAGTTAACGTTATCACCATTATCAAATGTTACAAACTACATGTCAAATTCATATTTCTTTAAAAGATATCTGAGTGGAAAAGGAATATTTGGTGTTTCTGGAACCCTGGGTGGAGATGCAGACAAGGGATTCCTGGCAAGACATTACAAAACAGAGAGCTACATCATACCGGCTCATCAGCGTCAAAAGGTTACTGAGCTTCCTGCAGTCCAGGTGAGGGGAGGTACTGAACAATGGATCCAAACTCTTTGTGTAACCGTGTCCAAAGTGTCTGACAGAGGACAGGTGGTGTTAGTGGTGTGTGAGGACGTCAACACAGCAAATGATCTCAAAGAAAAAATAACAGCAGAAACCAAACATTCAGTTACAATGTACACAATGAGCGAGAGCCACAACATTGAGAACCAGAAGTTCAACAAGGGACAGATCATCATTACCACTAACCTTGGAGGACGTGGAACAGACATTAAGGTTACAGAGGAGGTTGATCGCTGTGGTGGTCTGTTTGTGTTACTCACGTATTTCCCCAATAACCGAAGAGTCGAGAAACAGGTCTTTGGACGAACAGGTCGAAAAGGAACACCAGGAATGGTCCAGTTAATCCTGAACCAGGATCGTCTAGCCATGGCCTACAGAGGCCATTCTATTGAATCCATGAGGGAACTCCGAGAAGAGTATGAGGTTAATCGAATAAAAGACATGGAGAAGGAGAAACTAGCTGAAATTGAAATGAAGGAAAAGCTGTTCTCCACATTTTGTCAGTTTCTTTGTGACTTTGACCAGCATTATAGTACAGAAGAGAAGACTGATCTCTTTGAAGTGAAAGTAAAAGATGTCCCTCGTTACTTTGAGTCCTTTAACAATAAGATGGACTATCACCCAGCATTGAATGCTTTGAAGGAATCATGGGGTATGTGGCTGATACTTCACACAGAGCAGATTAACATTGAGAATGACCTCAATAAATTAAACAAAAACCTCCTCCAGCACTTGCAGGATACAAGCAACAAACTTTTACAAGGTCAGAGTGAAAACTTTTATGATCATGTTCAGGTGGCTTTAGGAAGAACTGCCTTGCACTTTCTAAACAAAAACAAGAATGACTATGGAGCAAAAGGTTACTGGGAAAAAGCCTCTGATTCAGACACCTACTACAGAGCTGCTGCACTGTACAACCAGGCCTACATCACCATCAACCTGGCCAAGGACGGCTACAAAAATGAGGCCCGTTCCTTACTAGAGCAGGCAGAGGAAGCCATAGATGTTTACGTATCAGAAACAAGTAACATACTGAGCTTCTGTTCTTTGTCTGTTACTCGAGATTTTGATCCACACCACAGTGGCAGCTGTAACTTCCATTTACAAATGCAGGCAAGGATGAACATATTAAACTCATGGAAGCAAAACATCACAAAAATACTTGACATGCTTAAATCAGACAAAGGAGAATTCAAAACTGTAGATTTGACTCTTTACAGCTTATCAACTGAGGAGGATTTTGTGTCTTCCAGTGAACTTAATGTCTTTCGTAATTATGGCCTTGCACTTGTGTTTGAAGTGAAGAAAAAGCCCCAGTTCTCATTTGATGCTCTGATTTGTTGTTTTCTGGGTTTGGCTCAGGTTGTAGCAGGAGTTTTGGTATGCGCCCTGTCAGCTGGTTCCCTGTCCTCATTTGGTCTTGGTTTGATTTCTGAAGGTGTGTCTGACATGATCAGTGGAGTCATGGGTATGATTAATGGCACATTTGACTGGGCATCATGGGCAATATCTAAAGCAATCAGTTTAGGAATGTCTTTGGTCTGTGGGGGCTTCAGTGTTCTTAAAAGATCATTCTCTTCTGTGAAAAATGCTGTGACTAGTATCTACAATGGCACCAAATCCCTAAAAAGTGTTGCATTTACCGCCATCAGATCAGGGAAAAAATTTTAATTTCAACATATAAATCAGTCAAATCCTCTGTATCATCAATAAGTGTGAACATCACAATGAATGCAGGCAAACTGAATTTAAAATATGCAGGCAAGTATGCGGTTCAGGAATTAGCGATTCAGGGGGTAAACACTGCTGTGAGCACAGGCATTGATGCTGGTCTTCAAAAGATATTCCAAAAAGTATTTCAACAAACGTTCAAAGACTCCATATGTTCAGCATTAAAACAGAATAAACAGTTTAATCAAGTGCTCACAGATTTTGTTAGTTCAGGAATTCCAAAATCCGCCTTGGAGAAAGAATGCGGTTCTTACAAAATCAGCAAAACCCTGGAGAAGGAAATGAAAGATCACATGATTCTCAACACAAATCATATTATGAGTTGTCTCATAAAAAACTGTGCAGAAATCCACAAGGTGATTAACACACTTTCACAGGTGTGGGACAAATCTGCAGAGATTGTTGCACACCGCTCTCATGCCTGGGTCAAGTGTGGTCTGACTGCAGCTGGCATCTCCACCACCATTTATGAAATGTTTTCCTCCTTTCCTACTAAAGAAACTATTGACAGTAAATTTGTTCCTGCATTTTTGAGGTCCATGAACGAAAATCCATCACTTGGCAAATATGACAATGATGGACGGGACAAACTGGAAGATGTGAATCGTCTTAAAGATGAACTCATTGAATTAGTTTCAGATGTTCTTTCCCAGTTCATGGTGGAGAGTTTTTCTGGGTTTTCCTCATCCTTGTTAACAAAAACATTCACTCACAAACTAAACTCAGTTACTGGAAAAGTAGTTGGTAATATGCTGGGAAGACATGAAACTCAAAGTTTCTTTGATAATCAGCAGCATCATTATGATCTAAAATCAGCCTCTAAATGTAAGGAAAAGCCTTTGTCTGAGGAGCAACTAAATGAGCTGAAGATCTACGCTAACAATGTAACTGATGAGGAAAAGCCAGCAACAGCTTTAGAAGTTCATGTTCTCACCAAGAGTGACTTACTAAAAGGAAAGGAATCTGTATAACAGTAGTAGATGATCAAGGAAAACTTCTCACAGAGGAGACTTACACAGGAACAGACCCAACAGCTGGTACTATCAACCTTGTTCTAACTAAAACATCTCTGACTTCTCCAGGGTGAGTGCAAACTTTATTTAATTTAAAACAAAAGAAGATTTTACTTTGTGTGTACTTTTATCAGTGTTTTATTGTGTTTTACAGAGAAACTGGAATATTCAATAAACTGAAAGACAGGATGATGGGTAAAGACACTGCACAGAGTGGCCACATTGATATTATACACCCTGATGGTTCTCGGGAAACCGTGAACTCCTCAAACCAGAACTGTCTTTTTCATGCTGTCATTCAAGCCACAGCTCATGTCCCAAAAGATGATATTGAACAAAAAGCTGTAGAACTTCGTAGGAAAGTCAGTGAGGAGGTACGTATTACCCACCCAGTGTGCAGCTGATTTTGGTACTGATTTTGACTGACCTGATTTTAGGTTTGCTTAACTGATTAGTGCAATAGAGATGTTCTGTAACTGAGCAGGAATATCCAATTGGGTTCAATCAGTGTAATGCAAGTGGTTATAATGTTTTTGTTAGTGGTCCCAGAGGATCAGAGGATATGAATATGACCACACATCTACTGTTCAAGGAGAATATCTTTGAATGTTTGCTGGCTAATTGTTGTGCTTTTTATTATTACAGATTCTATCAAAACCACAAAAGTACACCAAGGCTGTGAGGATCCAGAACATGTTCAATCAGACAAACAGCTCCAGTAAATTTCGAATTGAAGCAGGAGCTAATAAACAGCAAATAGAACAATTTGAGGAATATGTCAGGGGCAAGACCGAAGAACAGGTGGTTATTGATTACAAATTGGGAGAAGCTGGAACCTACAAAGGGTAAAATATTTTTGGAGCATTACTAAACTAAGAGTTGTTTAATTCTGCATTAAGTAGCATTTGTGAGGTGACCTGGCAAAACACACTGTTGCTGCAAATTAATTCATTTGCAGAAGCTGGTGGAACTAATGATATCACAATTTTGCTTGAATTTTGGGAATTTAACCAATAATATTCTATTATAAACTACAACCCAAGTTTCAAAACACTGTGTAAAATGTAAATAAAAACAGAATGCAATGATTTGCAAATCACATAAATCCAAATTCTATTCACAATATAAAATAAAAGAAAAACATATCAGAAGTTTAAACAGAGAATTTATACCATTTTAGGAAAAATAATGTCATTCTGAATTTGATGGCTGCAACACATCTTAAGAATGTTGAGACAGGGCCATGTATCCCACTGTGTAGAATCATGTCATCTGTCCGTATACATCTGGAAAGCGAGAAGACCAGTTTATGAAGTTTTGGAAGAGGAATGTTGTCTAACATGTGTCTGATACAGGATTCTATCTGCTCAACAGTTTTGAGAGGTTTTTTTGTTGTATTTTTCATTTAATGGAAAGTCCAGACTGCAGACAAACCAGTTAAGCCCCCGGACTCTTCTACTACAAAGTAGTAGTACAAATGTTGTAATAGATGCAGTATGCAGTAAGCCTTGTGTTACTCAAATATACAAGGCCTTCCCTGAGAAAGAGATTTTCTGGATAGAAGCATTTTTTGCTTTAAATCCTGTATATAGCGTTCAGCATTGATGGAGCCTTTCCACATGTACAAGCTGCCCATTTCAGTCACTAATGTTCTCCCATACCATCAGAGATACAACTTTTGAGATATGATAACGAGTCTGGTGTTCCAAAAATAAATTTAATCATAGAACAGATTTCCTCTTTGGCTCAGTACATTGTAATTAAGCTCTGGCCCATAGATAATGGAGGCATTTATGGCCATCCAATATTGATTTTTGCCCTTGTCTCTTGTTGTAATGCAGAGGCAGAGTCAGTAGGATTGGAATCCATGTGTGGTTAAATATATAACACAAATTCTCAATAAGGATGTTTAGCAAAAGCAGGGTCAAGAAACAGTTAACCTCTTAGCCTCCAGCGCCGCTCCAGCGCCGCTCCAGCGCCGCTCCAGCGCCGCTCCAGCGCCGCTCCAGCGTCCGATATCCCAGTGTTCTCAGGTGTTAATGTTTACCAATAGATTAAATAAATAGTGAGAAGTGTAACCATGACTAACTATACATCATTCTAAAGCTCTCAGCCTCAAACAGCGATTTCAGATCACTGTTTTTTAATGGAAAACGTATAGCGAATGTATTTGCTGAATTTCTGTAAGCAGTAAACAACAACAAGCATAAAAAATGCACTACTTACATTATTATTGTAATAACGAGTCACAAACACATCCACTGCTCTAATCCCAGTTTATTATAAAAGATAAGGCTCCACTGAACAACATGCCGTCATGGGGCTCCCTTTTTAGTGAGATCAGTCAGCAGGATGGTGACATTAATAGCCAGCTAGCCCTAGAAACTGTCTTACCTTCTTTTTGGTCTTGCATCTTAGGCAGGCTGCAATCATTGCTGTCTCATCAACTTGGGGACACACCTGTCCATGACCCAAGTGGAAGCCTAAATACCGTACTTCAACCCACCCAATTGTACACAGAGTCTCAGGACTGATCTGAGATGTTGTAAATGCCCTGCCTGTCATTACTATAGATGATTGGCATTCAAGTAGGCAGAGGCATACACGTTATTGGGTGGAGGATTCAGTCCATTAGACATTAAAATGCTGTTTTTTTCACAAGACACTGGAGTCAAGCTCAACCTTTTCCAATAAAAGCATGCCACACCCAGCCAAGCAAGCAGTTCATTGATGCAAGGCATTGGATACATGTCAAATTTAGATGCAGCATTGACTTTTCAATAATCCACACAGACCAAACTGACCCATCACTCTTGGGCACCAATACCACAATGCTGCTCCAATCAATGTGGGACTCCCCAATTAACTCCATGTCAAGAACAGCCCCGAGTTCATCCTGAGCCCTTTTTTTGTGTTTGGGTAATCAGTATAGGTGTGCACCACTTCACCTGGAGGAGTCTCAATTTGGTGTTCTATGAGGTTCATCAACAGGTAGAGGTGAAAACATGTGCGAACTTCTTCTGCAAACTTGCAACCTGCGCTCTTTGAAATGGCAACAGGTGGTCTCCACAGTGGACCAGAGTGAATTGGTCGAAGGCATGCTGGAGGGACTCAGGAGGGAATCCCAGAAAAAAATTCCTCAGAGAGAGGGGTTGGTGGAGCATGGAGCACACATCCCATATCGCTTAACTTTATAGAAGGACCCACATATATACACATATTCCCCTCAATTCATGCTGAAAACGTCATTCCCAGAATAATTAAATGGGTAAATCAGGGACAAATCACCACATCGATTCTATGGTTTTCTCCCCTAAATCAAACTGTGATGAAAACAGTGGATATTCATGGTTAATCCCCATGCACACATCTTACCTTCACCAAGTGTACAGTCTTTAAAGCCTGCTGCCCACAATCTTTTTGGGGGATTTGGTGGTTGTACTATAGTAATATAAAATGCCACATGTATATATGTATAGATACATAATTTACTATAAATTACTAACTGGATATATGTTTTCTTTTTATTAATAGCCTTTTAAACATGGAAAAGCCCACCCCAGGAGTGGTGGAGGCAGACCACATTCCACCGAAGACTAGTGTATATAAACTCTATGAGGAGCTGAGAAACAATGCAGATCTGAGAAACACATTTCAAGAAAAAAATAAGACACTCTATAATTTAGTGATGAACATGAAAAATGACAAGATGGGAAAAGAGCTGATTTGCATGAATGCACTGCACTGGGACCATCGACGTGCCCTGACCACCGGGAGCAGTTATGAATCCAATAAATGCAGGTGAACTTTCTGAACTATTCTGAATTCTTGTCTAGTCAGTTTTATTTTATTAACATTTAAGTGCCATGTTTTACATTCATATCCCCCAGGGATTTGCTGACACAGACCTTGGCAAGTGGGGACATGGAGAAAGTGTTGAAGCTGTCATTTATAGTGGCATATCCAGGAAGCTCAGACAGGCTTCGGAGAGAAAAGGGTATGTGTTGAATTAACAGGTTAACAACAGGTTGGTAATTGTGCAAAATTCTGATGTTTAAAAAATGAACAGTATCATGTGGTTACTGTGAGTTAGGATGGTTTAAAGGTTTAAAATAAAGTTTATAAAGAAATTAATATGTATATATAATATATAATATAATATACAGAAGGGAAAATAAAAATGCTGATGTGTCAAATACTTATCAGTAAGGGGATTTCTAAGTGGGCTATTTCCACCAGATGTAGCCATCAAGCCAAATATTAAATTTATACAAAGAAATCAAACCATTTAAGTATACAAGTTGAGTCATGAATGACTTAAGGATTGTGGCTCATGAGTGAGGAAGTTTAGGGTACAATAAAGAACTGTGGTCTGTTAATGAGAAATTTCAAGGTTCTATTACAGAGTAAGAGGAAAGTAAGAAAGTCTAAGACCAGGTTTAAGTATATATAAGAGAACAAATATGGAATTATGTAGTAATCAAAAACCATGTTAAATAACCCAGAATATATTTTTATATATTTTTTTTATTATTATTCAAGCTAGCAACCATTGGCATCTTTGCAGAATCTTCACATTGTCTCAGACTTCCTTACAAATAGGTTTTTAATTCACAGGTTTGCCTTGTCAAGAGTTATAAATATAAACTATAATTTATAAATAATCTTTAAAATAATAATATATAAGCTAATAGAACTAAGATGTAGTTAGGGCAGTTGGCAAATTGCCAACAAACTATCAATAGCATTCTCTAAAGCTGTAATGCAAACAATGAACAGAAATGAAGACTAGATAAAAGGGAACATTTATGAAGTAATAAACAGAGAGATTTAAATGTAAATATTTGAATATAGATTGGCTAAATTCATGTAGTGAAAGTAGAATTACTGAACCAGGGTATGTACAAACACAAATATCTTACAATAAAAGAAAGTGAACAGTGTATTCAAAATGTGAAGCAAGTACATTTAGGTATGTGTCAGTTATGTGACTAGAAGAACCCAAATGCAGGACACAGGCAGATGTAAACTTTATACCCACTGTATAAATCTTATGAACACCTCGGACAAACAGGTAAAGAGTCCAAGGACAGTATATAAAAAAAAACCAACAACTTACAAATATCAAAGCTTGGACGGTGTTATGACTCAACCCAGCCATTAGGGAGGCACAAGCCAGTGCATTCTTAGTGCCGGTCCCAATCCCGGATAAATGTGGAGGGTTGTATTATGAAGGACATCCATCGTAAAATGTGCCAAATCAAACATGCCGATCACGAATCAGAATTTCATACCGGATCGGTCGAGGCCGGGTTAACAACGACCGCCACAGGTATCGTTAGCCGACAGGGTACCGGTGGAAATTGGGCTACTGTTGGCGAAGGAGGAGAAGGAGAGGAGGAAGGCGTCTACAGAGGCGGCAGGAAAGGAGCAGTGTAGGAGAGTGGAGGTTAGGGTTGGTACTTTAAATGTTGGTACTATGACGGGTAAAGGGAGAGAGATAGCTGATATGATGGAGAGGAGAAAGGTAGATATGTTGTGTGTTCAGGAGACCAAGTGGAAAGGAGTAAGGCCAGGAACATTGGAGGTGGATTTAAACTGTTTTATCATGGTGTGGATGGAAAGAGAAATGGTGTAGGGGTGATTCTGAAGGAAGAGTACAGTAAGAGTGTAGTGGAGGTGAAGAGAGTTTCTGATAGGGTGATGATCGTGAAGGTGGAAGTTGAAGGGATGATGATAAATGTCATCAGTGCCTATGCTCCACAAGTTGGCTGTGAGATGGAGGAGAAGGAAAGATTCTGGAGTGAATTAGATGAAGTGGTAGATGGTGTACCTAGGAAAGAACGGTTGGTGATTGGGGCAGACTTTAATGGGCATGTAGGTGAAGGAACAGAGGTGATGAGGAGGTGATGGGTAGGTATGGTTTTAAGGAGAGGAATGTGGAAGGGCAGATGGTGGTAGATTTTGCTAAAAGGATGGAAATGGCAGTGGTGAACACTTATTTTAAGAAGAAGGAGGATCATAGGGTGGCGATAAGAGTGGAGGAAGGTGCACACAGGTGGACTATGTGCTATGCAGGAGATGCAACCTGAAGGAGATTGGAGACTGTAAGGTGTTGGCAGGGGACAGTGTAGCTAGACAGCATCGGATGGTGGTCTGTAGGATGGCTTTGTAGGCAAAGAAGAAGAGGAGGAGAGTGAGGACTGAAAGAAGAATAAGATGGTGGAAACTGAAGGAGGAAGAGTGTAGTGTGAGGTTCAGGGAAGAGGTCAGAGAGAGGCTCAGTGGTGTTAAGGAGGTGTTGGATGATTGGGCAACTACTGCAGGAGTGATGAGGAGGCAGCTAGAAAAGTACTTGGTGTGACATCTGGAAATAGAAAGGAAGACAAGGAGACGTGGTGGTGGAATGAGGAAGTGCAGGAGAGCATAATGAGAAAGAGGTTGGCAAAACAGAAGTGGGATAGACAGAGTGATGAGAAAAGTAGGCAGGAGTACAAGGAGATGCGGCAGCAGGTTAAGAGGATGTGGCGAAAGCCAAGGAAAAGGCATATGAGGAGCTGTATGAGAGGTTGGACACTAAGGAAGGAGAAAAGTTTGTACCGATTGGCCAGGCAGAGGGACCGAGCTGGAAAGGATGTACTGCAAGTTAGAGCAGTAAAGGATGGAGAGGAAATGTGTTGACTAGTGAGGAGAGTGTGTTGAGAAGGTGGAGGGAGTATTTTGAGCAGCTGATGAATGAGGAAAATCAGAGAGAGAAGGTTGGATGATGTGGAGTTGGTGAAGCAGGATGTAGATAGGATTAGTAAGGAGGAAGTGAGAGCAGCGATTAAGAGGATGAAGAGTGGAAAGTCGGTTGGACCAGATGACATACCGGTAGAAGCGTGGAGATGTTTAGGAGAGATGGCAGTGGGTTTTGACCAGATTGTTTAACAGGATTTTGGAAGGTGAGAAGATGCCTGAGGAATGGAGAAGAGTGTGCTGGTACCGATCTTTAAGCATAAAGGAGATGTGCAGACCTGCAGTAACTACAGGGGAATTAAGTTGATCAGTCACACCGTAAGTTATGGAAAAGAGTAGTGGAAGCCAGGCTGAGAGAAGAGGTGACCATCTGTGAGCAACAGTATGGTTTCATGCCGAGGAAGAGCACCACAGACGCATTATTTACTTTTAGGATGTTGATGGAGAAGTATAGAGAAGGACAGAAGGAATTGCCTTGTGTATTTGTGGATTTAGAGAAAGCGTACGACAGGGTGCCAAGAGAGGAGTTGTGGTATTGTATGAGGAAGTCAGGTGTGTCAGAGAAGTATGTGAGGGTGGTGCAGGACATGTATGAGGACAGTGTGACGGCGGTGAAGTGTGCAGTAGGTACGACAGACTGGTTCAGGGTGAAGGTTGGACTGCATCAAGGATCGGCCCTGAGCCCTTTCCTGTTTGCAGTGGTGATGGACAGGTTGACGGACGAGGTCAGACAGGAGTCTCCCTGGACTATGATGTTTGCGGATGATATTGTGATTTGTGGTGAGGGTAGGGAGCAGGTTGAGAAGAGCCTGGAGAGGTGGAGATATGCGTTGGAGAGAAGGGAATGAAACTCAGTAGGAGTAAGACAGAGTACATGTGTGTGAATGAGAGGGAGGGCAGTGGAGGGGTGCGGTTGCAGGGAGAAGAGGTGGAAAAGGTGGAGGAGTTCAGGTACCTGGGGTCAACAGTGCAAAGTAATGGAGAGTGTGTTAGAGAAGTAAAGAAAAGAGTGCAGGCAGGGTGGAGTGGGTGGAGAAGAGTGACAGGAGTGATTTGTGATAGTAGGGTATCTGCAAGAATGAAAGGGAAAGTTTATAGGACTGTGGTGAGACCTGCGATGTTGTATGGATTAGAGACAGTGGCATTGAGTAAAAGACAGGAGGTGGAGCTGGAGGTAGCAGAGCTGAAGATTTTAAGGTTTTCGTTGGGAGTGACGAAATAAATAGGATTAGAAATGAGTTTATTAGAGGGACAGCGCATGTAGGATGTTTTGGAGACAAGGTGATGGAGGTGAGATTGAGATGGTTTGGACATGTGCAGAGGAGGGACATGAATTATATTGGTAGAAGAATGCTGAGGATGGAGCCACCAGGTAGGAGGAAAGAGGAAGACCAAGGAGGAGGTTTATGGATGTGGTGAGGGAAGACATGCAGGTAGTTGGTGTGAAAGAGGCAGATGTAGAGGACAGCGTGGTATGGAGACGGATGATCCGCTGTGGCGACCCCTAATGGGAGAAGCCGAAAGATAAAGAAGAAGAAGAAGAAGAATAGTGTCTGAATACTTAGGGACATGTGACATTTTATTTATTTTTTACAGGCAGTTCTTGATATTCATGTTATAATTATTATGGACTGAGTGTAAATTAATGAGAAACAAAACCAGTTTAAACAATTGTATTATGAGCTGCAACAACACATTGAAAGGAGAATGAACAGTTTCTAAATGTAAATACATCGATCAGGTAACATTATGACATTATAACATTACTGTTTGATATTATAATATTCTGTCATTGTAATATTCTGAGCGGTGAAGTGAAGATCACTGATTAACTCTTCATCATGGCACCTGTTAGTGGGTGGATTCATTTATTAGGCAATAAGTGAACAGTGTATTCAAAATGTGAAGCAAGTACATTTAGGTATGTGTCAGTTATGTGACTAGAAGAACCCAAATGCAGGACACAGGCAGATGTAAACTTTATACCCACTGTATAAATCTTATGAACACCTCGGACAAACAGGTAAAGAGTCCAAGGACAGTATATAAAAAAAACCAACAACTTACAAATATCAAAGCTTGGACGGTGTTATGACTCGGTCTAGGGTTAGGCCGCACAGACTAACTAGCTCAGGATTCAAGAGAATGGATATCTTTTGAGAAAATAACACAAACCAGACACACACAAATGTTTGCTACACAAAGTGTTATATTGGAAAGGCAAAGGGAATTAATTCCATGTATACACACAACTGTACAATGGCTTGTCTTCAGGGTGGGCCAAGGCCAAAATAATAAACAAAATACATCTGACTTTATAAGCTTCTTTACCTGAAAGAAAAGAAGCAAAATACAATAAAGCTTCCTGAACTCCCTACTACCAACACACAGAAGAACAATCCCCACCCCAAAGCAAATGGCAGCCTCACCCCAGTGACTGAACTAAGACAATTTGTAAAGTGTATCTACATACAAAAAAAGTAACCAAGTCCAAAAGAGTAAACAAAGCTCAGGGTCAAAATACATTACAAAAAACATTCCTTTTCGATTGTGCTATATTTAAGCTGGCGTTTTAAAAACATTTTTGAAAAATTTAAAACAGGGTGTTCTATCCACTGATCATCATCGTGTAAAAGAACCTCTCCTGTACCTGTGCTACAAGTCAGGTCACTCTTAGTGCCGGTCCCAATCCCGGATAAATGTGGAGGGTTGTATTATGAAGGACATCCATCGTAAAATGTGCCAAATCAAACATGCCGATCACGAATCAGAATTTCATACCGGATCGGTCAAGGCCCGGGTTACCAACAACCACCACAGGTATTGTATTGAAAGGTAGATATGTTGTGTGTTCAGGAGACAAAGCGGAAAGGGAGTAAGACCCAGCCATATAACCTGAAGGAGATTGGAGACTGTAAGGTGTTGGCAGGGGACAGTGTAGCTAGACAGCATTGGATGGTGGTCTGTAGGATGGCTTTGGAGGCAAAGAAGAAGAGGAGGAGAGTGAGGACTGAAAGAAGAATAAGATGGTGGAAACAAAGGAGGTAAACTGTAGTGTGTGGTTCAATTCAATTTAATTCAATTCAATGCAAAGAGTGGCCTCCAGTCAAAGAGAACACTATCCAGAGGCAGACAAGGACGAAGTAGGAAGATCCACAGAGGGTTCAGGAAGAGGACAGACAGGAGCTCGGTGGTGGTGAAGAGGTGCTGGATAATTGGGCAACTACTGCAGAAGTGATAAGGGAGACAGCTAGAAAGGTACTTGGTGTGACATCTGGAAAGAGAAAGGAAGACAAATAGAAATGGTGGTGAAATGAGGAAATTAAGTGCAGGAGAGCATAATGAGAAAGAGGTTGTGTCAAAGAATAAAGCCAATCAAATATGCATATGCAACATGTATATGTCTATTAAAATATTCTTTTGATGTGCGTGCATACAGGAATGTGCCATGTGTGATATCTATGCATGAAATAGTATAGTTTGTTATGTGTGTCTGTACCTAGACATTTGGACACTACCATTGTATTTATAAGGGGCCCCAAATTAGGCACAGATGTTGGGTGAACAATGTATGGATAGAGAAGTTGGATGTGGATGTATAGAAATGCATTTGTCGTTCAGGGTATATAAAGCAAGGTATGGGAGCCAGGTTGACGGACGAGGTCAGACAGGAGTCTCCATGGACTATGATGTTTGCGGATGATATTGTGATTTGTGGAGAGCAGGAGCAGGTTAAGAAGAGCCTGGAGAGGTGGAGGTACAGAAGGGAATGAAAGTCAGTAGGAGTAAGACAGGGTACATGTGTGTGAATGAGAGGGAGAGCAGTGGAGGGTGCAGTTGCAGGAGAAGAGGTGGAGAAGGTGGAGGAGTTCAGGTACTTGGGGTCAACAGTGCAAAGTAATGGAGAGTGTGTTAGAGAAGAAAAGAGTGCAGGCAGGGTGGAGTGGGTGGAGAAGAGTGATAGCAGGAATGATTTGTAGTAGAAGAGTATCTGGGAGAGTGGAAGGAAAGTTTATAGGACTGTGGTGAGACCTGAGATGTTGTATGTTTTAGAGACAGTGGCATTGAGTAAAAGACAGGAGGTGGAGCTGGAGGTAGCAGAGCTGAAGATGTTGAGATGTTCGTTGGGAGTGTGACGATAAATAGGATTAGAAATGAGTTTATTAGAGGGACAGCGCAGGTAGGATGTTTTGGAGACAAGGTGAGGGAGAAGTATAGAGAAGGACAGAAGGAATTGCATTGTGTATTTGTGGATTTAGAGAAAGGCGCACGACAGGGTGCCAAGAGAGGAGTTGTGGTATTGTATGAGGAAGTCAGGTGTGTCAGAGAAGTATGTGAGGGTGGTGCAGGACATGTATGAGGACAGTGTGACAGCAGTGAAGTGTGCAGTAGGTACGACAGACTGGTTTAGGGTGAAGGTTGGACTGCATCAAGGATCGGCCCTGAGCCCTTTCCTGTTTGCAGTGGTGATGGACAGGTTGACGGACGAGGTCAGACAGGAGTCTCCTGACTATGATGTTTATGGATGATATTGTGATTTGTTGTGAGAGTAGGGAGCAGGTTGAGAAGAGCCTGGAGAGGTGGAGATATGCACTGGAGAGAAGGGGAATGAAACTCAGTAGGAGTAAGACAGAGTACATGTGTGTGAATGAGAGGGAGGGCAGTGGAGTGGTGCGTTGCAGGAGAAGAGCTTCAGAAGGTGGAGGAATTCAGGTACCTGGGGTCAACAGTGCAAAGTAATGGAGAGTGTGTTAGAGAAGTGAAGAAAAGAGTGCAGGCAGGGTGGAGTGGGTGGAGAAGAGTGACAGGAGTGATTTGTGATAGTAGGGTATCTGCAAAATGAAAGGGAAAGTTTATAGGACTGTGGTGAGACCTATGTTGTATGGATTAGAGACAGTGGCATTGAGTAAAAGACAGGAGGTGGAGCTGGAGGTAGCAGAGCTGAAGATGTTGAGGTTTTCTGGGAGTGACGAGGATGGATAAGATTAGAAATGAGTTTATTAGAGGGACAGCGATGTAGGATGTTTTGGTGACAAGGTGAGGGAGGCGAGATTGAGATGGTTTGGACATGTGCAGAGGAGGGACATAAATTATATTGGTAGAAGAATGCTGAGGATGGAGCCACCAGGTAGGAGGAAAAGAGGAAGGCCAAGAAGGAGGTTCATGGATGTGGTGAGGGAAGACATGCAGGTAGTTGGTGTAAAAGAGGCAGATGTAGAGGACAGGGTGGTATGGAGACGGATGATCCGCTGTGGCGACCCCCCTAATGGGAGCAGCCGAAGAAGAAGAAGAAGAAGAAGAAGAAGAAGAAGAAGGACGGTGTTATGACTCGGTCTAGGGTTAGGCCGCACAGACTAACTAGCTCAGGATTCAAGAGAATGGATATCTTTTGAGAAAATAACACAAACCAGACACACACAATGTTTGCTACACAAAGTGTTATATTGGAAAGGCAAGGAATTAATTCCATGTATACACAACTGTACAATGGCTTGTCTTCAGGGTGGGCCAAGGCCAAAATAATAAACAAAATACATCTGACTTTATAAGCTTCTTTACCTGAAAGAAAAGAAGCAAAATACAATAAAGCTTCCTGAACTCCCTACTACCAACACACAGAAGAACAATCCCACCCCAAAGCAAATGGCAGCCTCACCCCAGTGACTGAACTAAGACAATTTGTAAAGTGTATCTACATACAAAAAAAGTAACCAAGTCCAAAAGAGTAAACAAAGCTCAGGGTCAAAATACATTACAAAAAACATTCCTTTTCGATTGTGCTATATTTAAGCTGGCGTTTTAAAAACATTTTGAAAAATTTAAAACAGGGTGTTCTATCCACTGATCATCATCGTGTAAAAGAACCTCTCCTGTACCTGTGCTACAAGTCAGGTCACTCTTAGTGCCGGTCCCAATCCCGGATAAATGTGGAGGGTTGTATTATGAAGGACATCCATCGTAAAATGTGCCAAATCAAACATGCCGATCACGAATCAGAATTTCATACGGATCGGTCAAGGCCGGGTTACCAACAACCACCACAGGTATTGTATTGAAAGGTAGATATGTTGTGTGTTCAGGAGACAAAGCGGAAGGGAGTAAGACCCAGCCATATAACCTGAAGGAGATTGGAGACTGTAAGGTGTTGGCAGGGGACAGTGTAGCTAGACAGCATTGGATGGTGGTCTGTAGGATGGCTTTGGAGGCAAAGAAGAAGAGGAGGAGAGTGAGGACTGAAAGAAGAATAAGATGGTGGAAACAAAGGAGGTAAACTGTAGTGTGTGGTTCAATTCAATTTAATTCAATTCAATGCAAAGAGTGGCCTCCAGTCAAAGAGAACACTATCCAGAGGCAGACAAGGACGAAGTAGGAAGATCCACAGAGGGTTCAGGGAAGAGGACAGACAGGAGCTCGGTGGTGGTGAAGAGGTGCTGGATAATTGGGCAACTACTGCAGAAGTGATAAGGGAGACAGCTAGAAAGGTACTTGGTGTGACATCTGGAAAGAGAAAGGAAGACAAATAGAAATGGTGGTGAAATGAGGAAGTGCAGGAGAGCATAAGGAGAAAGAGGTTGGCAAAACAGAAGTGGGATAGACAGAGTGATGAGAAAAGTAGGCAGGAGTACAAGGAGATGCGGCAGCAGGTTAAGAGGATGTGGCGAAAGCCAAGGAAAAGGCATATGAGGAGCTGTATGAGAGGTTGGACACTAAGGAAGGAGAAAAGTTTATACCGATTGGCCAGGCAGAGGACCGAGCTGGAAAGGATGTACTGCAAGTTAGAGCAGTAAAGGATGGAGAGGAAATGTGTTGACTAGTGAGGAGAGTGTGTTGAGAAGGTGGAGGAGTATTTTGAGCAGCTGATGAATGAGGAAAATCAGAGAGAGAAGGTTGGATGATGTGGAGTTGGTGAAGCAGGATGTAGATAGGATTAGTAAGGAGGAAGTGAGAGCAGCGATTAAGAGGATGAAGAGTGGAAAGTCGGTTGGACCAGATGACATACCGGTAGAAGCGTGGAGATGTTTAGGAGAGATGGCAGTGGGTTTTGACCAGATTGTTTAACAGGATTTTGGAAGGTGAGAAGATGCCTGAGGAATGGAGAAGAGTGTGCTGGTACCGATCTTTAAGCATAAAGGAGATGTGCAGACCTGCAGTAACTACAGGGGAATTAAGTTGATCAGTCACACCATGAAGTTATGGGAAAGAGTAGTGGAAGCCAGGCTGAGAGAAGAGGTGACCATCTGTGAGCAACAGTATGGTTTCATGCCGAGGAAGAGCACCACAGATGCCTTATTTGCTTTGAGAATGTTGATGGAGAAGTATAGAGAAGGACAGAAGGAATTGCATTGTGTATTTGTGGATTTAGAAAGCCGTCGACAGGGTGCCAAGAGAGGAGTTGTGGTATTGTATGAGGAAGTCAGGTGTGTCAGAGAAGTATGTGAGGGTGGTGCAGGACATGTATGAGGACAGTGTGACAGCAGTGAAGTGTGCAGTAGGTACGACAGACTGGTTTAGGGTGAAGGTTGGACTGCATCAAGGATCGGCCCTGAGCCCTTTCCTGTTTGCAGTGGTGATGGACAGGTTGACGGACGAGGTCAGACAGGAGTCTCCCTGGACTATGATGTTTGCGGATGATATTGTGATTTGTTGTGAGAGTAGGGAGCAGGTTGAGAAGAGCCTGGAGAGGTGGAGATATGCTGGAGAGAAGGGGAATGAAACTCAGTAGGAGTAAGACAGAATACATGTGTGTGAATGAGAGGGAGGGCAGTGGAGTGGTGCGGTTGCAGGAGAAGAGCTTCAGAAGGTGGAGGAATTCAGGTACCTGGGGTCAACAGTGCAAAGTAATGGAGAGTGTGTTAGAAGTGAAGAAAGAGTGCAGGCAGGGTGGAGTGGGTGGAGAAGAGTGACAGGAGTGATTTGTGATAGTAGGGTATCTGCAAAATGAAAGGAAAGTTTATAGGACTGTGGTGAGACCTGCGATGTTGTATGGATTAGAGACAGTGGCATTGAGTAAAAGACAGGAGGTGGAGCTGGAGGTAGCAGAGCTGAAGATGTTGAGGTTTTCGTTGGGAGTGACGAGGATGGATAAGATTAGAAATGAGTTTATTAGAGGACAGCGCATGTAGGATGTTTTGGTGACAAGGTGAGGAGGCGAGATTGAGATGGTTTGGACATGTGCAGAGGAGGGACATGAATTATATTGGTAGAAGAATGCTGAGGATGGAGCCACCAGGTAGGAGGAAAGAGGAAGGCCAAGAAGGAGGTTCATGGATGTGGTGAGGAAGACATGCAGGTAGTTGGTGTAAAGAGGCAGATGTAGAGGACAGGGTGGTATGGAGGCGGATGATCCGCTGTGGCGACCCCTAATGGGAGCAGCCGAAGAAGAAGAAGAAGAAGAAGAAGAAGAAGAAGGACGGTGTTATGACTCGGTCTAGGGTTAGCCGCACAGACTAACTAGCTCAGGATTCAAGAGAATGGATATCTTTTGAGAAAATAACACAAACCAGACACACACAAATGTTTGCTACACAAAGTGTTATATTGGAAAGGCAAGGAATTAATTCCATGTATACACACAACTGTACAATGGCTTGTCTTCAGGGTGGGCCAAGGCCAAAATAATAAACAAAATACATCTGACTTTATAAGCTTCTTACCTGAAAGAAAAGAAGCAAAATACAATAAAGCTTCCTGAACTCCCTACTACCAACACACAGAAGAACAATCCCCACCCCAAAGCAAATGGCAGCCTCACCCCAGTGACTGAACTAAGACAATTTGTAAAGTGTATCTACATACAAAAAAAGTAACCAAGTCCAAAAGAGTAAACAAAGCTCAGGGTCAAAATACATTACAAAAAACATTCCTTTTCGATTGTGCTATATTTAAGCTGGTGTTTTAAAAACATTTTTGAAAAATTTTAAACAGGGTGTTCTATCCACTGATCATCATCATGTAAAAGAACCTCTCCTGTACCTGTGCTACAAGTCAGGTCACTCTTAGTGCCGGTCCCAATCCCGGATAAATGTGGAGGGTTGTATTATGAAGGACATCCATCGTAAAATGTGCCAAATCAAACATGCCGATCACGAATCAGAATTTCATACCGGATCGGTCAAGGCCCGGGTTACCAACAACCACCACAGGTATTGTATTGAAAGGTAGATATGTTGTGTGTTCAGGAGACAAAGCGGAAAGGGAGTAAGACCCAGCCATATAACCTGAAGGAGATTGGAGACTGTAAGGTGTTGGCAGGGGACAGTGTAGCTAGACAGCATTGGATGGTGGTCTGTAGGATGGCTTTGGAGGCAAAGAAGAAGAGGAGGAGAGTGAGGACTGAAAGAAGAATAAGATGGTGGAAACAAAAGGAGGTAAACTGTAGTGTGTGGTTCAATTCAATTTAATTCAATTCAATGCAAAGAGTGGCCTCCAGTCAAAGAGAACACTATCCAGAGGCAGACAAGGACGAAGTAGGAAGATCCACAGAGGGGTTCAGGGAAGAGGACAGACAGGAGCTCGGTGGTGGTGAAGAGGTGCTGGATAATTGGGCAACTACTGCAGAAGTGATAAGGGAGACAGCTAGAAAGGTACTTGGTGTGACATCTGGAAAGAGAAAGGAAGACAAATAGAAATGGTGGTGAAATGAGGAAATTAAGTGCAGGAGAGCATAATGAGAAAGAGGTTGTGTCAAAGAATAAAGCCAATCAAATATGCATATGCAACATGTATATGTCTATTAAAATATTCTTTTGATGTGCGTGCATACAGGAATGTGCCATGTGTGATATCTATGCATGAAATAGTATAGTTTGTTATGTGTGTGTCTGTACCTAGACATTTGGACACTACCATTGTATTTATAAGGGGGCCCCAAATTAGGCACAGATGTTGGGTGAACAATGTATGGATAGAGAAGTTGGATGTGGATGTATAGAAATGCATTTGTCGTTCAGGGTATATAAAGCAAGGTATGGGAGCCAGGTTGACGGACGAGGTCAGACAGGAGTCTCCATGGACTATGATGTTTGCGGATGATATTGTGATTTGTGGAGAGAGCAGGGAGCAGGTTAAGAAGAGCCTGGAGAGGTGGAGGTACACGGGAGAGAAGGGGAATGAAAGTCAGTAGGAGTAAGACAGGGTACATGTGTGTAAATGAGAGGGAGAGCAGTGGAGGGGTGCAGTTGCAGGGAGAAGAGGTGGAGAAGGTGGAGGAGTTCAGGTACCTGGGGTCAACAGTGCAAAGTAATGGAGAGTGTGTTAGAGAAGAAAAGAGTGCAGGCAGGGTGGAGTGGGTGGAGAAGAGTGATAGCAGGAATGATTTGTAGTAGAAGAGTATCTGGGAGAGTGGAAGGGAAAGTTTATAGGACTGTGGTGAGACCTGAGATGTTGTATGTTTTAGAGACAGTGGCATTGAGTAAAAGACAGGAGGTGGAGCTGGAGGTAGCAGAGCTGAAGATGTTGAGATGTTCGTTGGGAGTGACGAAAATAAATAGGATTAGAAATGAGTTTATTAGAGGGACAGCGCAGGTAGGATGTTTTGGAGACAAGGTGAGGGAGGTGAGATTGAGATGGTTTGGACATGTGCAGAGGAGGGACATGTGGTATATCAGTGGGAGAATGCTGAGGATGGAGCCACCAGGAAGGAGGAAAAGAGGAAGACCAAGGAGGAGGTTTATGGATGTGGTGAGGAAAGACATGCAGGTAGTATATTTGAAAGAGGCAGATGTAGAGGACAAGGGGATATTGAGATGGCTGATCCGCTGTGGCGCCCCCTATTGGAAGCAGCTGAAAGGAGAAGATTATTGTTATTGTTATTATTATTATTATTATTATTATTATTATTATTATTATTATTGTTAGGTGCCAATCCCCGCTGAGCCTGTATGTAAACAGACAGAATGTGATTGATAAAGACAATGAAAACACCCATGGTTTTATTAAACATATAAAAAAATGTGTGTAAAATGTAAACATTACTCTAAAGTAATGTTAATAAACTGTATGAAGTGCCCTAAGTGCACACATTTAATTGTTTTGTTTGAAATAATTATTTACTATATTAGCAACCAGACTTCATGGTTTTGTTTTAATACTTTGTGTATGCTTCTGTACTTCTGCCTAAAATAATAAGTTTTAATTTCGTAATGTGTGTAAATATTTTATAACACTTTGATTTCACACAAAAAGCTACTTTTAGCTACTTATATATGGAAGCCTGGTGGTAACTGGTGGTAGGACACAGACTGGATTATTCTCCCAGACTGCAGTTTCCCCAGCAGTGTAATGGGTAAAAACATATTGCATATGAGACGCTTACTTGGTTCCAGATGAGGAAAATGTATTGTAATCGATCAGAAAATCACCAGCCATAAACCAAATAGAAACTTAAAGCATAAAATAAGTTTCAAGTTCTAAGGATTCAGTGTTGTTCCTTTTGTCATGTACATATTACATGTGCAATGTAGCATTGTAAAATGTTTAAGTGTTGTTTAGTCCTTCTGCACCATTCCATTTAATAATCTGTAAAATACATGCAAATAATCAAACATCGAAATATTACAGGTTCTGTAGCTGTGCAGTGTAAAGTACAGAACATCCAGATTATTCATACCCAATACTGACCTAACAAAATGATTCTCTTCATGCGTCTTTATTTCAGATAACCAAAGGATTCCTGCACTTACAACAATTTTAATGGACAAATACTACAATTCAGGATTTAAAAATGTTATAAATAAATATGCTGAGAAGAGGCTGATCAACAATTCTGAGAGGATAATGTCATGATGTGGGTGAACAACAGCTCCTATTTGAATACTAATACAGAGGAGTATCAGCAAATTCAAAATGCCATAAGAAAGAACATATAAAGAAGGTAATTTATTACAACACTTGCATTATTTATTTATGCGAATGAGGCTCCATCTAATTAAATATGCATACGTTCACATACCTAGTAAACCCAAAATCAGATTAGAATCACAATAAAATCACAGTGGAGAGAATTTTTTGTGTATAATTGAATATTATTTATATTGTTGTGTATTTGATAAAAAATTCTGTACACATTTAATTATCCACAATAAGATATTTTGAATTGGACTTTTATTTTTCTTTATCTGTGATTAATATGCATTTGTTACTGCAATTCATGAATTAATTCATTAATCTTTTGGAAAGTCTATCATAGAGGAGTTTTTACTTTTTCATGACATTTGTCAGATGCTCATATAATTAAAACATTTACATTTACACAGCTGACCAGTTAAGAGTTAATGTTTAAGGTATATATATATATATTTGGGTTATTAAGTATATAACAGTTTAGTGCATTTTTCTTTTTTTTTTACATCTCTGCACAAAATTTTGAATAAAATGTGGGATGATGAATGTATAAATATTTAGTGTATAACAGCATGAAATATATTTGTTGTGTGTGTGTGTGTGTGTGTGTGCATCTGTACACCTCTATAATAAATAACTATCATTGAAGTTGGAAATTTTTCTGCATCAGTTATACTACTGCTACACATTTTCTCTTCTGCTGCTACACATTTCATTTGCTAAATTTCTAAGTTAATATGAATATTTGTTTACATTTTCTTTTCTTTTTTTGTACATTTTAATCTTTAATTTAATTTTACTGTGAGCAACTGCAACCCAACAATTTCTCTATGGGATCAATAAAGTATTCACATTCTGATTTAATTATAACAGAAAAATATGATTTTATGTTTCTGCTCATGTGGTCGATCCCATTATATTTATTAGTATTATTATTATTATCATTATTAATATTATTACTATAATATTATATAAAATTTTTACTCAAACAATTTATTTACAGGGAATCATTCTGATTAGGGAACACACGGCTAAGTGATCATTACTGCCCTCTGTTGGCGTGATTCCAGAAATGCATCAGTAAATAATCACATTTGGAGTTAATAACAGAAATTTGTTTTAATTTTCATTTTAATATCAGCTCGAACAACAAAATATTGTATTGTTAAAAAAGCGAAAGACTATAAACATCTGATGTACACACACACACACACACACACAGCGGTGTGGAAAACACACATTCAATCCTGCATTCATTTAAACTACTGTAGGATATTATGGGATGTCATCTGCAATCAAAATCAAAAAGCGCTTCAGTCTTTCTATGTATGAAGAAAACCTCATACAGTCTGGAGTCTGGAGATCAGAGTGGGCGTGTTTAATGAAACTGAAAGCGGAAGTGAACTCTTTCTGGTAAAGTCCAGTGCTGAGCAGTGCTTTACTGCAGTGCGGGTGGAGAATCTTCTGCACTCAAGGGCATTTCTGCTGCTGCACAGGGCTGTAAGTACCGGCGTTATTACTACCTTCATCATCATCATCATCATCATAATAATAATATGTAATTAATAATAATTAATAATAGTAATAATAATAATAATAATAACAATATCAATAATAATAATAATTGTATGTAATTAATAATATTTATTTTTAATCATTTGTTTAGATAAGAAGAAAACTAATAACTATTTTTTTTCTTTTAAGTTTACTTACCTTATTCTTACCAAATCACATTGTAAAGGTTACAGTACCAGTGGCAGATAATGAATAAAAAATGATGCAATGAATTCATGCTTTACATCAAGGTGAGCCTGATTTCTTTTTTTTTTTGTGGTTATTATTAATTATTATTATTAAGTCTTAATAATATCTTGATCACTTTTTTCCCCTTTTGTAACATTATCCTTCTCTTGGTTGTTGTCTGCAGGACAGATGTTATTTATAAAGGATGAATTGAAACACAGACAGAGCTGAGTTGCAGATTTTTGCATGTTGTGGTGTTTAAACATAACCAAATGCTGTCTTAAGATAAGATAAGATAAGATAAGATAAGATAAGATAAGATAAGATAAGATGAGATGAGATAAGATGAGATAAGATGAGATAAGATAAGATATAGCTTTATTCGTCCCACAGTGGGGAAATTTCTATGTTACAGCAGCATAAAAAAATAGAAAATAAATGCAAATATATAAAAGAATAGACGAATAAGACATACTATAATAATATTACAAGTATATACACAACACAATGTATAAATACAGATGAGGGAAAGTACGTATTGCAGGTTGTATTGCACACAGGTTGTATTGCACGTATTGCAGGTAATATTGCACACAGGTAGTATTATTACATAGTAAAACAGTAAAAACAGTAACTATTACACCATTGAACAGTAATAACAGTGTGTATTTTGGTTACTGGTTCACTGGGAGCAGCTTTTATAGTACAGTCTAATAACAGCAGGGAGAAAAGAGCTTCTGTATCGCTCCTTCAGACACTTAGGATGTAACAGTCTGTCACTGAAGGAGCTGCTCAGAGATGAAACTGCTACATACAGGGGGTGAGAGGCGTTCTGCAGTAATGATGATAGTTTTGCTACCATCCTCCTTCTCCCACCTCCTGTACAGTGTCCAGGGGAATCCCCAGGACTGAGCTGGCCTTCCTGATCAGCTTGTCCAGTCTCTTCCTGTCTGCAGTAGAGATGCTGCTACCCCAGCAGACCACATTATAGAATATGGCTGATGCCACAACAGAGTCAAAAAAGGTCTTCAGTAGCTCTCTCTGCACTCCAAAAGACCTTAGTCTCCTCAGCAGAAAGAGTCTGCTCTGCCCTTTCTTATAGATTGCCTCAGTGTTGTCTGTCCAGTCCAGTTTGTTGTTTAGGTGAACACCCAGGTTTTTGTAAGAGTCCACTCTCACAATGTCCTTTCCCTGAATGTTTACCAATGGGAGTGATGAAGTGTGTTTGTGCCTACGGAAATCCACCACCAGTTCTTTGGTTTTCCCCGTGTTTATCTGGAGGCAGCTCCGTTGGCACCAGTCCACAAAGTTCTGTATAAGTCCTCTGTACTCTCTGTCATCATCATTCGTGATCAGACCGACGATGACAGAGTCATCAGAGAACATCTGTAGGTGGCAGGTTGCTGAGCTAAACATGAAGTCTGCAGTGTAGATGGTGAAGAGAAACCGGGCTAGAACCATTCCCTGCGGGGCTCCAGTGTTGCAGACAATCATGCCAGACTCACAGTCACAAGTCCTTACATACTGTGGTAGGGTCTGTGAGGTAGTCCAGTATCAAGGCTGACAGATGATGGTCCACTCCCATTTACACCATCTTATCCCTCAGGAGCACAGGTTGGATGGTGTTAAAAGCACTAGAGAAGTCAAAAAACATGACTCTCACAGTGCTCCCAGCCTTTTCCAGGTGTGAAGTAGCCCGATTTAGAAGGAAGATGACTGCGTCTTCCACTCCGATGCCAGGTTGGTAGGCAAACTGAAGTGGATCCATTGATGGGCTCACCACAGGTCGGAGATGAGTGAACACCAGCCTCTCCAATGTCTTCATTAGATGGGAGGTCAGTGCTACTGGTCGGTAGTCCCCAAAGTCTTTTCGGCGCGATGTCTTTGGAACAGGCACCACGCAGGATGTTTTCCATAGCTGTGGCACCTTCCCCAGCTTCAGGCTCAGGTCAAACATGTACAGCAATATGCCACACAGCTGTCTGCACATGTCTTTAGTAGCCTGGAACTGATCCTGAGCTCTATTCTCACCTGGGCTTCTGTAAGGGGCAGTGTGTATTGGATGGAGTGTTGGCTGGAGGGAATCGACGGGGGGGAAGTTAGGTGTGTTGTATATTAACTGTGAGCTGATAGCTGTGCAGAGAGAGGTGGGGCTGGAGCTTCTTGCTGTGGAACCAAAGAAGGGGGATTGCAGCAGGGGGGGACTGGATGGGGGCAGGGGAGGGTAGTTGATCAAATCTGTTAAAGAATAGATTAAGATCATTCACCCACTGCTGGTCACCCTCAGCCTGAAAGCTGGGCACCTTATAACCAGTGATGGTTTTGAGCCCCTTCCACACACCGCTGACGTTGTTCTGCTGCAGCTGATCCTCCATCTTCCTCCTGTAGCATGGTTTTCCTTCCCTGATCTTCTTTCTAAGTTCTCTCTGGACAGTTTTCAGCTCTTCCTTGTTTCCCGATTTAAAAACCCTCGTCTTCTCTTTAAGGAGAGTCTTTATATCAGGGTTAATCCATGGTTTGTTGTTGGGAAAACACAGTACAGTCCTGGTGGGTACAGTATTCTCCACACAGAAATTAATGAAGTCCGTAATACAGTCTGTTAGACTGTCAATATCCTCCCCATGTGGATTGCACAATTCCTCCCACATAGTTGTTTCAAAACAGTCTTTCAGAGCCTCACTGGTCTCATCAGACCATGTCGTCACTGTGCGGGAGGCAGCTGGTTGCCTGCATACAAGAGGTTTGTACACCGGTGGGAGATGAACCAGGTTGTGATCCGATTTTCCCAAGGGGGGAGGGTTGTTGATATATAAGCCTCCTTTGTGTTTGCATAGAATAAATCCAGTGTTTTATTGTCTCTGGTGTGGCATGAAACATACTGGGTGAATGTGGGCAGAGTGGAGGATGGAGGGGAATGATTAAAATCTCTAGAGATAATGAGAAGTGCATTTGGACTCTGTGTTAACAGTCTGTTAACAACAGAATGCAGGACATCGCATGCCGATTCACCATCAGCAGAGGGGGGAATATATGCAGCTATCGCGATAACATGCGAGAATTCCCTCGGCAGATAGTACGGCCAAAGATATAACAAAGATCTTACATTTCCCATAACGATGGACGGGAGAGTTGGTCTGTAACGTCTCCTTTTATTCCGACACATAGCTCCAGCACGGTTCCCCCGTCGTCTCCTTCTTAGCTCGCGGGGAATATCCGTTTTTTCCCCTAGTAGCATCGGCATGTTGCGGAATGCTAACAGCTGATCCCTGGTGTAAACAATAGGACCATGGCTGTGTACAAAGTTTCCAGATGCGACTGTGAACAAAGTCCAAAAAAGCAGAAAAAGTAGAGCAAACTCGGTGGCTTTGTTTATGTCCATTGTGCAGTTTTCAAATTTACACGCATACCCTTAAAAATAAAAAAACACAAAGTGCTGGAACACTATAAAATAAATTTTAAAAAAGCACAAACTTAACGGGAGCTGCTGCAACAGGCTGCCACTTGGGCGGCACCTAATATACAACTTAAAGCAATATTCCTTAAAGCGATATTATTTTGATTTTTTTATTTTTTATTATTCTTCAATTCAATTAAATTCATTTTTATTTGTATAGCACTTTTAACAATGAACATTGTCTCAAAGCAGCTTTACACAGATAATGTGGTGATTAAAAGTGAATATGTTCTTTATGAGTAAGTTTGTCCCTGATGAGCAAGCCGGTGGAGACTGTGGTGAAGGAAAAACTCCCCGAGATGGCATAAGGAAGAAACCTTGAGAGGAACCAGACTCAAGAGGGAACCTCATCCTCATCTGGGTTGCACCGAATGTCCATTTGTAGCAGATATGCGATGTTGCGGGGTACAGTGATGATGATCAGAAGCGAACTGTATCCTGAGTCAGTGTAGGAGACTGTTGACATTAACTACAGTCGAATCCATCCTCAAAGCGCCCGTTCTTACTCCGGAATTTCATGGAACCACCCAAGGCGTTGATGAGAAACCGTCCCAAGCTGCACAGAGTCGCCTCCAGTCGAAGAGAACACTATCCAGAGGCAGGCCTGGACGAAGTGAGAAGATCCACGGAGGGGAGAGGGGCAGGAACAGTGGTCACTGGAGCCTCAGGAGCATGTTTAACTCGACAGAGAAAAGGGTTCTTCAAAGGAAGAATAGCAAAATAGCAGGGTGTTCAAATACTTATTTTCCTCACTGTATATATATATATATATATATATATATATATATATATATATATATATATATATATATATACAGTGAGGAAAATAAGTATTTGAACACCCTGCTATTTTGCAAGTTCTCACTTAGAAATCATGGAGGGGTCTGAAATTGTCATCGAGGTGCATGTCCACTGTGAGAGACATAATCTAAAAAAAAAATCCAGAAATCACAATGTATGATTTTTAACTATTTATTTGTATGATACAGCTGCAAATAAGTATTTGAACACCTGAGAAAGTCAATGTTAATATTTGGTACAGGAGCCTTTGTTTGCAATTACAGAGGTCAAACGTTTCCTGTAGTTTTTGACCAGGTTTGCACACACTGCAGAAGGGGTTTTGGCCCACTCCTCCACACAGATCTTCTCTAGATCAGTCAGGTTTCTGGCCTGTCGCTGAGAAACACGGAGTTTGAGCTCCCTCCAAAGATTCTCTATTGGGTTTAGGTCTGGAGACTGGCTAGGCCACACCAGAACCTTGATATGCTTCTTACAGAGCCACTCCTTGGTTATCCTGGCTGTGTGCTTCGGGTCATTGTCATGTTGGAAGACCCAGCCTCGACCAATCTTCAATGCTCTAACTGAGGGAAGGAGGTTGTTCCCCAAAATCTCGCAATACATGGCCCCGTTCATCACATAACATTTAACAACAAAAGGCATATGTGCACCAACTAACAGCAGAGATTCACCAGTATACAATACAAACTGCCGTCGATTCTCGATACAAACCTTTATTATATTCTCCAACATTATAATCACAAAGATCGCTCACAAAATCACTAAAAACGTGTCACTAACCAGTGTCAAAATTAAATTCTCGAGTCATTTCACTCTGACACACAGCTCTGAAAAGTGTCCTACACATGTAGCATCTGTAAGGCTTGACTTTTGCGAGTTCTTCTGCGGCTGCACAGTGCCGATCGAGATAACTGACGTTAAATGGTAAATTTGCCCCCCTTGTGCTCGAGATATTAGGGTTCGGCGACATAAAAGAATCGACATAACCGATAAAAAATGCTAAGACAAAGTGAGAATTTGGCGGTTCCACTTCAAAAATATCGACTTAATAGGGATGGCAAGTTAAAAGTTGGTTTGAGATAAGTGGGTTCCACTGTATTATGAAATTATGGTGAGCTGCATCTTTAGAGTGAATTCTAAACTTTTCTAAAGCTCACATTGTTTTAATATTTGGCCACTAGATGACAGAAAGTCGACAGAAGAAATGTTCATCTAAACCACCAGACACGCAGGAATTTTAAACTGAAATTAACTTAAAAAATGATTCAGTCACTGTGTTTCGTAGCAGTTGTCAGCATAAGAGCTGTTTATTTTTACCCAGTTCCAATGATTTAAAATGGACATAAAATAAACAGAAACATATCCAGTTCATGAGGAAAAGCTTTTTCTGTCTTTATTCATTTTGAATCTTATAAGAAGGAGTGTTCAGCATCAGACAGGAAGCTGACCTCTAAAATCTTACAATAGGAACAAAGAAAAAGAAAAAATGGTGTTTTGTTTCGGTTATAAAACAGTTATGATCGTGACAAAATGGTGAATTGGTGAAATATCAGTAAAATGAGACTTATTAGGTGGATGAATGGGATTATGTTATAATTAAGATTAAATGTAGATGTTTACACACAAACACAAACATATTCCATTCTGATTATTTAGACAAATTAATCATTCCAGATTTGTTCTAAATTTAGTGCACAGGTGTACAGCAAATATACTTCATACTCAACATATACTCCATTCTGTTATATATCTAATAACCCATGCATATAAACACACATTATGTACATGCATGAGTTTATTAAGAATATACGTGTAACAGGTTGGAATAAAGAGGTGACAGGTGATGGTTCACCAGGCAGAGCTTTACTTTATCTTTCATTCATTCCTGCTCTGGTCTTTTGTTTCTCTTCCAGAACATCCACCCTTCTCGGGCTCTCTTCCCTTTACTGAAACAGAGCACAATGATTAGTCTCATCGGCGTATATACATATTCAATTATATACGGACTTCTGATAAATGCATGAATAAAAATGGAAATGACTCCCAGAAAGACTCTCCTTCCAAAACACAATCTCACCAGAAGACCTGAATTAATGTCAGTGTTTGACACAAATATTACACATCTAAATCTGTATGTGCTGTAAGAGTCAAAAACAAATTAAACACAGGTACAGTTTCCATTCATCCAGTTAAATAAAAAACTATTGAAATGTACAACACATAAAATATATCTTATATTGGAAACTTATTGTGTACCTAATTTTTATTAGTCACACAAAAAATAACTGATTTTCTAATATACACTAAAAATCTCTGCTGTGAGTAACAGTGATTTTTCCATGATTTTGCAAAGTTTTACAAAGTATGTGACCTTTTGCATAATTTATTTGAAAAAGCAAAAGATCAGCAAAGATGAAGTGATCTAATGATGTAATAAATTACCCTGATAATCCGTCATGGTTTGGTGCATTTGATTTTGAATTTGTTTATACTCCACTGTATTCGGATCTGAATAGGAGCCGTTGTCCACCCACTTCATCAGATTCTTTTTGGGTATTGTTGATCAGACTCTTCTCAGCATATTTATTTATAAGATTTTTAAATCCCGGCTTGTAGTATGTGTCCATGAAACGTGATGTCTCCCTTTGTTTATCTGAAATGAAGTAACAGAGAGAATCATGTTGGTTAGGTAAGTATGGGTAGAAATGATATGAATGTGTCTTACTGTGGCAGCGGGTGTGTGGGCTGGTGCCAGTTTTAGAGTGGAGAGCAGAGCAGGACAAACATGTGGTAAGAGGCACACCTGCATCTGATCAATTAATCAGTGTGCCCTGTTTCAGTCCGGCAAAGAAGATAAAATGGGGAACGACAACAGTTTTGTGGGGAGAGACACACCAAGCAGAAGAGAGCAGGAAGATCACTGAACAGAGAGTGTGTACTGGTGAACAGAGAGTGTGTACAGGTGGACAGCGAGTGTGTACGGGTGAACACAGAGGAAAGGCGTGCCGATCCTTGAGTGTGTGTGTGTGTGTGTGTGTGTGTGTGTGTGTGTGAGCCCCGGCGTGATCTAAGGGTAGGAAAGCCACTGTAACAGGTTCACTGGTTCCGGGTTGGAAGAAAGAGAAGACAGGCGATGGTTCACCAAGCAGACCTTTCTTTTTATTTTCATTCATCGCTTTTGACACGTTATTTTCCTTCTTTTAAACTCACACCACAACATAAACACACTCACGTCCCACACGTCTTCTCTCTACGTCCACCTGGGAACCTGCACACTGTCAAGGATCAACACACCTTCACTCAGTGTCCTTTTCTCCCTCCTTTTATCAGCATTGCAGATAGCACTGATTAGTCTTATCAGCTGCAGGTGTACTCTTACCACTTGTTTCATTCGGCTCCGCCTCACTCGTGCACCGGCGCTAGTTCACACTAAACTCACACTGTATTTGATTATTAATTTTATGGATTAATAAATTGGATGATGCAGGAATATGAAACAGGCTTAATGAAACATTTCACTACATCACATACACAATATTCATGTCACAAAAACATTGTACCCTTGAACCTGAAATGTATTTAATGCTCGAGGAGAAAATGACTGCAACAGGATTTATGTTTAAGTTTACAGCAACTCCAGAGTTAAAACTATTGCTCTTCAGTTCATTCTACAACATTTCTATTTAGTTTAAGTCTGGTGATTGTTTGATCCTTTCCAACATATGTTTTTCCTATAAAAACTATTTGAGAGTCTCATTCACAGTAAGTTTTGCAGTATTACATTGTCCTTGTGATGCATCTAACGCTTAACTTCACTGAAGGTATGGTCACATTTTTCCTACAAACATGCCATGTTGTATTGTCTCAGGAAACCCTGCGCTCTGTTAGTGAGGAAGTCCAGGGTCTAATTACAGTCTGTAGTCTATTAGTGAGGAAGTCCTGAGTTCAGTTAGAAAACTAAACCCATTTGTTACCCGTAGTAACACTCAGTACAGAAAGATACAGTTCTGAGCACAGGGACAACAACACACCAAGTCAGATCTGTTTATGGAGAATAAGATATGTTTTGTTGCTGTATTGCTGTTCCCATGTTCAGCAGTTTCTCTCTTTGCTCCTCCTTTATCCATGTTTATTAATAGATTTGCTGTATGTCTGTTCATGTTTGTTCTGTTTCAAGTTTTAGAAAAGAAGAATGATCTACAGATGATCTGCACTAAAATGAAATTTTTCGTCTTAAATGTTTGTGTATGTATTTTAATGTAAATGTATTTTGAGCTGTATATCTTAGTGCACTACATGTTTCTAGTTCCTACATGTGCATTACAATGATATCTATGTTCAATTCTATCATAAACACCATTCATTATTGTTATAAAGCAATTATTAAACATACTATTATCTGTCCGGAGACTGTTTGAGCTTTCAGGGTGTGCCATTATTAATGACAGCTTCAACACTTTTTCCATATCTCCACTTTTCATGGTTTCTGCCAGCAAAGATCTGAGAAACAAAAATATAACAAATGTAAACATGGCATAAACTTGAAAAGAGAACAGATCAGGATTGTGTTGATACCTGCATGTTATGGCCTCCTTGCTGTTCCTGCTGGTCAGTGCACAGTGATGATCCTTGTACAGTGCATTCATGCAAATCAGCTCGGTTCCGTTATTGTCATTTTTCATGTTCATTACTAAATTATAGAGTGCCACATTTTTTTCTTTTAAGTCTCTCAGATCTGATTTATTCTTCTTGTACTCATTATAGAGTTGCCTAAAGCAATCCTTTGGTGGAATGTGGTCTGCATCCACCACTCCTGGGGTGGGCTTTTTCATGTTTACAAGGCTATTAGTAAAAAAAAAAGAAAAGCGATATATAACATTGTTAGTGATTTCTGTAAATCATGTACACTAAATACATACAGTGCCAAAAAAGAGTATTCACCCCTTCTGGATTTTTATTTTGCACATTTGTCACATTTAAATTATTCAACCTAGTCATTAGTGTTACACAAGTCAGGTCACTCTTAGTGTCGGTCTCAAGCCCGGATAAATGTGATGGTTTGTGTTATGAAGGGCATCCAGCGTAAAACATCAAAATATCAAATATGCGGATCACAAATCAGAATTTCATACCAAATTGTTCAAGGCCCGGATTACCAACGACCACCACAGGTATCGTTAACCAACAGGCTACCAGTGGAAATTGGGTTACTGTTGTCTGAAGGAGGAGAAGGAGAGGAGGAAGACGTCTACAGAGACAGCAGGGAAAGGAGTAGTGGAGGAGAGTGGAGGTTCGGGTTGGTACTTTAAATGTTGTTACTAGGGTGATCCTGGAGGAAGAGTACATTAAGTACTCTACAGTAATGGACAGTGTAGCTAGACAGCATCGGATGGTGGTCTGTAGGATGGTTTTGAAGGTGAAGAAGAATAGGAGGAGAGTGAGGACTGAAAGAAGAATAAGATGGTGGAAACTGAAGGAGGAAGACTGTAGTGAGAGTTTCAGGGAAGAGGTCATACAGGAGCTCGGTGGTGGTGAAGAGGTGCTGGATGATTGGGCAACTACTGCAGAAGTGATAAGGGAGACAGCTAGAAAGGTACTTGGTGTAACATCTGGAAATAGAAAGGAAGACAAAGAGACATGGTGGTGGAATGAGGAAGTGCAGGAGAGCAGAAGGAGAAAGAGGTTGGCAAAACAGAATTGGGACAGAGAGATGGGAAAAATTAGGCAGGAGAACAAGGAGATGCGGCAGCAGGTAAAGAGGGATGTGGTGAAGGACAAGGAAAAGGCATATGAGGAGCTGTAGGAGAAGTTGGACACTGAGGAAGGAGAAAAGGATTTGTACCAATTGCCCAGGCAGAGAGACCGAGCTGGGAAGGATGTGCTGCAAGTTAGAGCAATAAATGATGGAGAGGGAAATGTGTTGACTAGTGAGGAGTGTGTTGAAAAGATGGAGGGAGTATTTTGAGCAGCTGATGAATGAGGAAAATGAGAGAGAGAAGGTTGGATGGTGTGGAGATGGTGAAGCTGTCAGCTGATGGCGCGCGCACTTCGGTAATCCAACTTCTGATAATCCAACTTTCGCTTCCGACATGTTTCGGCCGGCAGTTTTTGATTTTTCTCTTGCCGGTTTTAGACGTTTGTTTATTATTGTGTTCTTCTGGTCTCCTCTGCCCAGCTCCTGGTTTGTTGTTTTGTTTTTTCCCTTCGCCTGCTCTCTGTGTTTTGATGCTCTTTTAAAGGGTAGTACATACGTTTTCGGACAGTTTGTATTGCTACTTTGTTTTTTTTTTCCTAATTAATGACTGCCTTCTGAATTTCTTCCTGCGTTCTGCATTTGGGTCCTTTCTCTCATGGCTCCTAACAGAAGCAGAGAGTGAATAGAATTAGTAAGGAGGAAGTGAGAGCAGCAATTAAGAGGATGAAGAGTGGAAAGTCAGTAGGACCCGATGACATACTGGTAGAAGCATGGAGAGATGTTTAGGAGAGATGCCAAATGGTTTAAGAGGATTTTGGAAAGTGAGAGAATGCCTGAGGATTGGAGGAGGAGTTTGCTGGTACTAATCGTTGAGAAAAAGGGAGATGTGCAGACCTTCAGTAACTACAGGGGAATAAAGTTGATTGTCACACCATAAAGTTATGGGAAAGAGTAGTGAAAGCCAGACTAAGAGAAGAGTTCATCTGTGAGCAACAGTATGGTCTCATGCAAAGAAAGACCAACACAGATGCATTATTTGCTTTGAGAATGTATAGAGTATAGAAGTATAGAGAAGGTCAGAAGGAGTTGCATTGTGTATTTGTGGATTTAGAGAAAGCGTACGACAGGGTGGATATAGGAGTTGTGGAATTGCATAAGGAAGTCTGGTGTGTCAGAGAAGTATGTGAGGGTGGTGCAGGACATGTATGAGGACAGTGTGACATCAGTGAAGTGTGCTGTAGGAACCACAGACTGGATCAAGGTGGAGGTTGGATTGCATCAGGGATCGGTTCTGAGCCCTTTCCTGTTTGCAGTGGTGATAGACAGGTTGACGGACGAGGTCAGACAGAAGTCTCCGTGGACTATGATGTTTGTGGATGATATTGTGATTTGTGGTGGGAGTAAGGAGTAGGTTGAGAAGAGCCTGGAGAGTTGGAGGTACACGCTGGAGAGAAGAGGAATGAAAGTCAGTAGGAGTAAGACAGAGTACATGTGTGTGAATGAGAGGGAGGGCAGTGGAGGGGTGCGGTTGCAGGGAGAAGAGCTGGAGAAGGTGGAGGAGTTCAGGTACCTGGGGTCAACAGTGCAATGTAATGGAGAGTGTGTTAGAGAAGTAAAGAAAAGAGTGCAGGCAGGGTGGAGTGGGTGGAGAAGAGTGATAGCAGGAGTGATTTGTGATAGTAGGGTACCTGCAAAAATGAAAGGGAAAGTTTATAGGACTGTGGTGAGACCTGAGATGTTGTATGGTTTAGAGACAGTGGCACTAAATAAAAGACAGGAGGTGTAGCTGGAGGTAGCAGAGCTGAAGATGTTGAATTTTCATTGGGAGGGATGATGATGGACAGGATTAGAAATGAGTTTATTAGAGGGACAGAACATGTATAACGTTTTGGAGACAAGATAAGGGAGGCGCGATTGAGATCATTTCGAGAATGCTGAGGATGGAGCCACCAGGAAGAAGGAAAAGAGGAAGACCATAGAGAAGGGTTATGGATGTGTTGAGGAAAGACATGCAGGTAGTTGGTTTGAGAGGCAGATGTAGAGGACAGGGGGGTATGGAGACGGATGATCTGCTATGGTGTTCCTTAATGGGAGAATCCGAAAGAAGAATAAGCAGTCACACTTATATGATTCAGATGATCAAGCAAATTTCAATATTACACAAAGACCAAGTTAAAAATACAGTTTTTAAATTATTATATAATTTATCAAGGGAAGAATTTGTCCGATCTGGATAGTTCTATGTAAAAAAGGAACAACTGCCCCATGCTAAATCATGAATGACCCGTAATAACCACATTTTTTGGAGACCTGAGTTAAATATGACTTGCCACACCCAGGCCTGGTTACTGCCAAACCTGTTAAAACCCCCCTTATGGGTCTCTTGATCTTGGTATTGTTGATTTAAAGTTTTGTGTTCTATATGTAACCCTGTGTTAGTACTTAGCACTGTGTTCTGTATGTAGCTTTATGTTCTGTATGTAGCTCCCTGTTCTGTATGTAGCTCTATGTTCTGTTATGTAGCTCCGTGTCTGTATGTAGCTCTGTGTTATGTCTGTAGCTCTATGTTCTGTTATGTAGCTCTGTGATGTTTTATGTAGCACCAGGATTCTCAGTTCACTGTGTAGTGTCAGCTATATACGGTTAAACTGACAATAAAAGCTTCTTGACTTAAGTTGTCTAATAATGAATAAACTAATCATGTTACCTTTCGTAGGTTCCAGCTTCTCCCAAATTGTAATCTTTAACCACATCCTCTTTGTTCTTGTTCCTGATATATTCCTTATATTGTTCTACTTGCTTTTTAGTAGCTCCCGCTTCAATTCGAAATTTATTGGAGCTGTTCGTTTGATTGAACATGTTCTGGATCCTCACAGCCTTGGCGTACTTTTGTGGTTTTGCTAGAATCTGTAATAATAAAAGCATAACAATTAGCCAGCAAACATTCAAAGATCTTCTCCCTGAACAGTAGATGTGTGGTCATATTCATATCCTCTGATCCCCTGGGACCACTAAACAAAAACACTATAACCACTTACATTATACGGATTGAACCCCATTGAATATTCCTGTTCAGTTACAGTACATTTCTATTGCACTAATCAATTAAGCAAATCTAAAATATGCATGATCATAAAAGGCAACTATCTAAGATGACAAGCTCTTCAGCTGTTCTGGTCGTTGCTAGACTGTTACTATGTTATTGATTTTGTGTTGTTTGCACTAAATGTTTTTTGCACACATCTGCAGAGGTGCACCTGAGAAAGTTCTTTGTATATGTTTGTATGTTTTGCTTAGTTTTTGTGATGTGGTGTTAATTTATCGGTTTGTTCGACTGTATAGTGTATAAATGTATATAGTTGAAATTACATTAAAGCCACTTGACTTGATTTTTGATTTTGACTTTATAAACTAAAAAGATGATTAAAAAAAAAATTTGATTGTAACTGGTGTCAAATTCTTATAGTAGTATTTCAAACAGCAGGGAATGAGAGGCTCCTAAACTGTAGAAAAGCTCTTAGTGCTGAGTTATCAACATAACTCTTCATCCTAATAAACAACAATAATAATCCTAGATTCTTATTCATTAGGTCAAGTCAAGTCAAGTCAAGTTTATTTGTATAGCGCTTTTCACAACCGACATTGTCTCAAAGCAGCTTTACACAAATCAACAGTGATGGTGAATGGTGTGAATTTGTCCCTGATGAGCAAGCCTGTGGCAAGGAAAAACTCCCTTAGATGTTATGAGGAAGAAACCTTGAGAGGAACCAGACTCAAAAGGGGAACCCATCCTCATCTGGGTGACATCAAGAGTTTGATCATAAATCTTTCAACTATACAGAACACTGGACAGTGAGAACTAACATGATTACTGGAGTATAAGATTATAAGTGATGTTCTTTCTGCAGTCTTATACAGTCTATATGGTTAGTAGCTCCGAGTTTTATGAGCTCAGCATTTGTGATCACCACAGATCCAGCATCAGCTTCTCCATGCCAGAGCCTTTAAACACTCCAGGAGGTCCAATGTCAAAACTCCACACATGTAGCGGGATCCAAATGGCACTGGTACGTCTCTAGATGGTTCGGGATGTTTGTGAGTTCGGCATCTACTTCTTCAAAGGTCCGTAATCATCACGAGGTGGGAGGTGACTGGAGCTGGCCAAACCTCAGGGTGTCTCGGGATGGGGAGAGAAAGAGAAGCAGTGGAGAGGAATTAGCGTAGCTGCTGTTCATGATATTAACAGCACAAGTTGATAATGTGCATGTGATCAGATGTTCTGGAGCACAAGGTTATGATGTGATGTGTTATGTGTAGGCTTTGCTAAAAGATATGTTTTAATCTACACTTAAACTGGGAGAGTGTGTCTGAGCCCCGAACACCGTCAGGAAGACTATTCCAGAGTTTAGGAGCTAAATGTGAAAATGCTCTACCACCTTTAGTGGACTTTGCTATTCTAGGAACTACTAGAAGCCCAGAGTTTTGAGATCTCAGGGGCGTGGCGGATTGTAGCGTGTTAAAAGACTGGATAGATACATGGGAGCCAAACCATTTAGTGCTTTATAAGTGAGAAGTAATAGTTTGTAGTCTATTCGAAACTTAACAGGAAGCCAATGTAGGGACGATAAGATCGGGGTTATGTGATCATATTTTTTGACCTTGTAAGAACTCTGGCTGCTGCATTCTGGACTAACTGAAGCTTGTTTATTAATGATGCAGGACATCCACCTAGTAACGCATTACAGTAGTCTATTCTGGAGGTCATGAACGCATGGACGAGCTTCTCTGCATCGGATATAGACAACATATTTCTTAGCTTAGAAATATTTCTAAGGTGAAAGAAGGCTGTTTTGTAACCTGATTGATGTGATTTTTGAAAGACAAGTCGCTGTCTAAAATAACACCCAGGTCTTTTACCGTTGAACTAGTGGTTACAGAACATCCGTCTAAATGCAGGTTGAGATGCTGGAGCGTCTGTATACTAGTTTTGGGCCGATGAGCAAAATCTCAGTCTTATCAGAATTTAAAAGTAGAAAGTTATGGGTCATCCAATCTCTTAGTTCCTTAACACACTCAGTTATCCGGGTTAATTGAGCTGTATCGCCTGGTTTAGATGAAATATATAGCTGAGTATCATCAGCATAACAATGGAAGCTAATTCCATGCCTTCTAATAATATTTCCTAACGGAAGCATGTATATTGTGAAGAGCAGGGGTCCTAGAACTGAACCTTGCGGCACGCCATAATTTACTTGCATTAGCCTGGATAGCTCTCCATTTAAATCTACGAAATGGTAACGATCGGACAGGTAGGATTTAAACCAGCTTAATGCCTGTCCCTGAATGCCGATGTAATTTTGTAAGCGATCTAGGAGGAGATCATGGTCTATAGTGTCGAATGCAGCACTAAGATCTAGTAAAACCAACAGCGAGATGAAGCCTTGGTCTGAAGCTAAAAACAGGTCATTAGTTATTTTAACTAGAGCAGTTTCTGTGCTATGATGGGGCCTAAAACCTGACTGAAATTCTTCAAAGATATTGTTCTCTTGCAGGTAGGAACATAACTGTGCAGCGACAATCTTTTCTAAAATCTTAGACATAAATGGGAGATTTGAAATTGGTCTGTAATTTGATAACGTGTTTGGATCCAGATTAGGTTTTTAATGAGGGGCTTAATAACTGCTAACTTGAGGGATTTAGGGACGTGACCTAAAGATAGTGAGGAGTTAATAATATTTAGAAGAGGTTCACCAGTTGTATATAACACTTCCTTCAGTAATTTAGTAGGAATTGGATCTAACTGACATGTTGTCGATTTAGCTTTGGCAATAACATTATACAGCTCTTCCTGTCCTATACATGTAAAACAGTGGAGTTGTGGAGTTGAAGGTAACACTGTCTCAGGAGATGCTGTCAGAGGTTGAACTGCCACAATTGTTTTTCTAATGTTATCTATTTTTTCAGTGAAGAAAATCATAAAGTCCTCACTACTAAACTGTGGTGGAACACAATTTTCAGAGCCCTGATTTGTAGTTAGTTTAGCTACAGTACTGAAAAGGAACCTGGGATTGTTTTTGTTGTTTTCTATGAGTTTGCTCAGGTGTTCAGCTCTAGCAGCTTTTAGCGCCCGTCTGTAGCTGAGCATACTGTCTTTATACGCGATTCTAAATACCTCCAATTTAGTTTTCCTCCATTTTCTCTCCAGATTACGTGCTGTTCTCTTGAGGGCATGTGTATGACTATTATACCAAGGTGCAGGTGCTTGTTCTCTAACCTTTTTAACCGGATAGGGCAACGGTGTCTAATGTGCTAGTGAGGATAAGGTCTATGTTCTTAGTTATCTCATCAAGATTATTAGTAGTTATGGGTTTAGTGAGAAATTGAGATAAATCAGGCAGGTTATTTATGAATCTGTCCTTATTAGGTCTCAGGTCTTATTTGACTGATTGCTATTAGTTTGTTGATGTAAATGGTGAGTTCTCCACAATCCCTGTAGAGTTTGGTGCTCCACAAAGATCACCCTTAGGGGAACTTGGGACGGCGACATCACTCTCTGATGAGTCTGGAAGTGAACTGTAGTCTCCAGTGTACCTTGGAAACGCCACATCGTCTTCGAAGAGGTCCTGAAGCGCAATGGCGCTTTCGGCGGAGTCTTGACGTGCTACATCGTGGTGGTAGGGACCGGGGAGCACGATGACTCCTTCGAAGAGACCTTGAAGCATGACTGGCTAGAGAGAGAGAGGTTTTCCAGACAGGAGAGAGATGTAAAACGCGTACCTAACCACGTACCTACCGACGCTCCGTAAGAATTAGCCCCACTCTGCCATTTCGCCGGAGAAGCAAGCTGGGAATTCCAGTATGCTCTCGGAGGCACGTGGCGCAGCCGCGCTTGCATGCTCCAGAGCTGGTGAGCATGATCCGTGAGGAGGGCAGCGAGCTTCCGGGTGTAATCTGAGGCGGAGCTCGGCTGATTTATTGGTCATTGGTCTTCCTTGGTCTTGCTGTTATAGATCGGATCACACGGAGACCATGGTAGTAACCTGATTATGTTTTTTTTAAGGTCAGTTATTCTGTCAAGCTGGGAGAAACGGAGGCGGAAGCCGTAGCAGGTAAAGCGGGTTTTATTATAGTCAAAACCGCGAGCCGGGCAGGTGAGTGAGATGAACGTGAGACAGGTAGGTATATCCATGGTATGCCCTGGGGGAGCGAGGTCCACAATGTCCGAACCTGAACCGGAAGCGGTGAAGAGTTATCTGTGGCACGGCTGGAAAGAGGCGAGGTCCACACAGTCCGATCCAGGACCCGAAGCACTGTTGTAATATCCGTCGTGCGCCTGGGAAGAGGCGCGGTCCACACGAAAGGAGAGAGAGTCTCGAGTCCTGCCAGCATAATGTGCAATAACCGACCGCGAGAGACTCTAGAAACGGAGTTTATAAAGGTGTGTGGCTGATGAGTCCCAGGTGTTCGAGATCAAGGCTGGGAGCGGCCAAAACAGCGGCAGCATGATAGCCGCCAAAGGGGGGCATGACAGGGAATACCTGACACTGTCTTAGGCCCACTGCTTTTCTCTTTATATCTGCTGCAATTATTCTGTAAACATGGTATTAGTTTCCATTGCTATATTGGTGTCAGGAACGCGAGAGGAAGGACCCAAATGCAGGACGCAGAAAATATCCAAAAAGGCAGTCTTTAATTAGGGGAAAAACATAGGCAATACAAACAGTCAGAGAACAAATGTTCTACTCTTAAAAAGAGCATGAAAAAAAACCAAAGAGCAGAAAAAGGGAAAAAATAACCAACAAACGTCCAAAAACTGCGGGCAAAAAACAGGAAAAAGGAGAGATCCAAAGTGAAAGCAAAAATAATCCACAGGGGAAAAAACGGCAAGATAGTCCCAAAAAACATAACACAAAGCCAAAAAACAATCTGGCAAGGAATAACAGGAGCCGGCGTCTATTTATACACATCAAAGATGGCCGCCACGTCGCGCCGGTGCCGCACCGGAAGCGGAAGTTGGGCTACCGGAAGTTGAATTACCGGAAGTGCGCGCCGTCGGCTGACAGTACGACCCTCCAGGCTGCTCAGGATGGTCCCGATGAAACCGAGAAATGAGGTCGCGGTCCAGAACATGCCGCGCAGGAACCCAGGAGCGCTCCTCCGGGCCATAGCCCTCCCAGTCCACCAGATATTGGAAGCCTCTACCCCGACGGCGGGAGCGGAGCAAACGACGCACCGTATAAGCGGGACCCCCGTCGACGACCCGGGCGGGTGGCGGGGGCCCGGCGGAGGGCACCAAGGAACAGGCCCGGACAGGTCGGAGTCGGGAAACGTGGAACGTAGGATGGATCCGAAGGGCCCTGGGCAGTCTGAGGCGCACAGCAACCGGGTTAATGACCTTGGAGATGGGGAACGGTCCCAGAAACCGTGGGGTGAGCTTACGACACACAGGCTTGAGAGGAAGGTCCCGAGTGGAAAGCCACGCCTTCTGACCAACCCGGTAATGGGGTGCAGGACGGCGTCTCCGGTTGGCCCAACGAGCATAGCTCTGGGAAGCTCTAAGAAGTGCCGTGCAGGCCCTCCTCCAACTGAGTCGACAGCGCCGAAACTGAGCCAACGCAGATGGGACAGAAGCCTCAGCCTCCTGGGTAGAGAATAGAGGGGGTTGATAACCATAAACCGTCTGAAAGGGAGACAATCCAGTGGCAGCAGTAGGCAAAGAATTATGGGCGTACTCAACCCACAACAGCTTGGAGGACCATGAGGAGGCATCTTGGGCGCAAAGGACACGGAGTCCGGTCTCTAGCTCTTGATTGAGCCTCTCAGTCTGGCCATTGGTTTGCGGGTGGAACCCAGAGGAGAGGCTGATCGAGACCACTGGAGGACTTGGGACCGCAACTGCTCGGGAACAAAGAGTCTGTCAGTAGGGCAACCCTCGGGAGCCGGCTGGTCTATAGTGGCAAGTTTAACCCTAGCCTCGAGGTCAAGGTCCAGGGCACGCACGGTAACTGAAGGAGGAAGTATGGGTGTGAAGGTGGGATCTTCTTCCTCCACAGGGGAGTGTAACCTGGAAAGAGCGTCAGGCTTCCCATTCTTAGATCCCGGGCGGTAGGAAAGAGAGAAATTGAACCTGCCGAAAAAAAGTCCCCAGCGAGCCTGGCAAAGATTGAGGCGCTTGGCGGTGCGTAGATACTCCAGGTTGCGGTGATCAGTCCAGACCAAGAAAGGGGTCTCGGCCCCCTCTAACCAGTGACGCCACTCTTCCAGGGCAAGCTTGACGGCCAGGAGCTCCCGCTCACCAATGGGGTAATTACGTTCAGCTTGGTTAAGACAGCGGGAGAAGAAGGCACAAGGGTGCAACTTATTATCAGAAGCGCCGCTCTGAGACAGTACAGCGCCTACCCCTAGGTCAGAGGCATCGACTTCCACGATGAACTGGCGAGAGGGATCGGGAAAAACCAGGACTGGGGCAGAGGTGAAGAGGTCTTTGAGTCTGATGAACGCTCGCTCCGCTTCGGGAGGCCATGAAAAGGACCGGCGGGAGGAGGTCAGTTGGTGAAGAGGGGCAGTAACCGAACTCTAATAAACCTCCGGAAAAATTTGGAGAACCCCAGGAACCTCTGCAGCTGCTTCCTAGAGGAGGGTGTGGGCCATTCCTTGACAGCTCTTATCCTGGCAGGATCCATACTTATGCTCCCCGCAGCAAGAGTGAATCCCAGGAAGGAGGTGCTAGAGACATGGAACTCACATTTCTCCGCCTTGACGTACAGACCATTCTGGAGGAGGTGCTGGAGTACCAAACGAACGTGGCCGACATGCTCATCCAGAGACCGGGAGAACACCAAGATGTCATCCAGATACACAAAAACATAGCGGTTCAACATATCACGCAGCATGTCATTGATAAGAGCCTGGAATACTGCTGGCGCGTTGGTGAGGCCAAATGGCATGACCAAATACTCATAGTGACCAGACGGGGTGTTGAAAGCTGTCTTCCACTCATCCCCTTCACGGATGCGAACGAGATGGTATGCGTTTCTAAGGTCCAGTTTAGTGAAAACGGAAGCTCCTTGGAGCTGTTCAAACGCCGTGTCCATTAAGGGGCGCGGATAGCGGTTCTTGATGGTGATGCTATTGAGACCACGATAATCGATGCAGGGGCGTAAAGTCCCATCCTTCTTCTCAACGAAAAAGAACCCCGCACCGGCAGGGGAGGATGAAGGGCGAATAAGGCCAGTAGCAAGTGAGTCCTGAATGTACTGCGTCATGGCTTTTTGCTTGGGGCCCGACAGGTGATACAAACGTCCCCGGGGGGGCGAGGACCCGGGTAGGAGGTTGATGGCACAGTCATATGGCCGATGAGCAGGCAAGGAGGAAGCTCGGGCCTTGCTAAATACCTGACCTAGGTCATGATACACAGAGGGAATTGAGTCAAGGTCCAAGGTCTCAAAAGTACCAGAGGCAGATGGCTGAACTAAACAGTGGGAATGGCAGAAGGTTCCCCACTCTAAGACTTCACCCGTGGACCAATCCAGGCGGGGGTTGTGTTTCTGCAACCAGGGAAAACCGAGCATGACCAGGGTGTGAGGGGAGGAAATGACCAAAAAGGATAGCCACTCCTGATGTTGATCGGCAATGGTGACCCGGAGGGGCTTTGTGCGACAGGTCACCTGATAAAGGGGATGGCCATCGAGAGCTCGAACTTGAAGGGTGGCTGGCAAGGTTTCAGTCTCAATCATCAACTGCTGAACTAGATCCTGATCCAGGAACTCCGAGTCTGCCCGTGAATCCACAAAAGCCGCAAGCTGGTGCTCCTGTCCGCCAGAGAGGATGCGGATGTCCAGGAGTGGTTTGGAGAGGGCAGGAAGGATTTGGCTCGGCGAGGACCTCCCCATCAGCGACGAGCCCGGTCTTTTACTGGGCAGGAAACCGCCATGTGTCCAGCTTCCCCGCAGTAGAGACACAAGCCTCTGGAACAATGCCTCTCCTTTTCATCCAAGGATAGGTGTCGGCGGCCAATTTCCATAGGACGGGGTGGAGAGTGGGGTTCTGGTACCGTAGTCTCACAAGGGAGTGTTCGACATCGGTATTGTGGAGAGCGGTGACGATCGGAGCGCCGAGGGGTGTGCTCCACGCGCCGCTCCTGCAGGCGTCTGTCAATTCGCGTTGCGAGGGCAATGAGGCCATCTAAGCTCGATGGAAGTTCCCGAGCGGCTAACTCATCTTTAACTTCAGCAGCCAAACCACGATAGAAGGCGTCATAGAGGGCAGTGGGGTTCCATCCGCTATCCGTGGCAGCGGTGCGGAACTCAGCGGCAAATTCAGCCCCCGAGCGCCTACCTTGAGTGGCAGAAAACAGCAAGCGAGCCGCATCATGACGGGGAGAGGCGGAGTCGAAAATTTTCCGGAGTTCGCCGGAGAAGGCAGAGAAAGACATGCAGTGGGGGGTCTGGTTCTCCCACTCAGCGGTGGCCCACTGGAGAGCGGGACCTGATAGCAGGGAAATCACCTAGGCCACCCTGGCTACTTCGGTGGGAAAAGAAGAGGGTTGAAGTTGAAAGATAATGCCGCACTGAGTGAGGAAGGAGCGGCAGTGTCCTGGTTCCCCAGAGAAACGTGCACCTGACAATTGGTGATAAACTGTTTGCTGCAGCAAAGCCAGGTGAGAGATATCAGCATAACAAAGAAGCGTTCTCAGCGTTGAGAAGTGTGTAAAGGACAGTTAATTGCTTGTAAACTACCTTCTGCTAAATTATAATAAAACAGAGGTACTTTTACTAACACCACAAGCATCTAGAAGCAGGCTTTCTGATTACAGAGTATCGCTGGATGGTCTTTCTGCCTTACACCAGTGAAAACAGTAAAAGACCTTTGTGTGATTACTCCATTCTTTCCTTATGCATTGTAGATGATATTACTCAGATTTTATTAATCTCAGTAATATTGCTTAAATAAGAAATATGATGCTGTTACAGGATGCAAAAAAAAAACAAATTATTTATAATATTTTCGTTGAAATTAGACTGTAACGCTTTACTGTCTGGCTTTTCTAGCAAGTGTATAAATACGCTTCAGGTAGTCCAGAATACAGCAAGAGTCCTTACCAGACCCAGAAAATATAACCACATCACCTTGTCTTATTCATTCTACATTGGCTCCTAATTAACTATCACAGTTTATAAAATAATACAACTGATGAGCAAACTTTCAGAACATCTGCCAGCCTTAACCGATCCATTAGTATTACACAGATCAGGTCACTCTTAGTGCCGATCTCAAGCAATGTGGAGGGTTTTGTTAAGAAAGACATCCAGCGTAAAACATGTACCAAATCAAATATGTGGATCAAGAATCAGAATTTTATACCGGATCGGTTACCAACGACCACCACAGGTATCATTAACAACAGGGTACCGGTGGAAATGTGGCTATTGTTGTCCGAAGGAGGAGAAGGAGAGGAGGAAAACGTCTACAGAGACAGCAGGGAAAGGAGAAGTGGAGGAGAGTGGAGGTTTGTGGTTGGTACTTCAAATGTTGGTACTATGACTGGAAAGAGAAATGATGTAGGGGTGATGCTGAAGGAAGAATACATTAAGAGTGTAGTGGAGGTGAAGAGTTTCTGATAGGGTGATGAATGTGAAGCTGAAAGTTGAAGGTGTGATGATAAATGTCATCAGTGCCTATGCTCCACAAGTGGGTTGTGAGATGGAGGAAAAATTCTGGAGTTAAATGAAGTGGTAGACTTCAATTAGCATGTAAGTGAAGGGAACAGAGGCTACCATTTTACTTTCACTTCTTAATTATGCCCTGAGCAGTACAAAGAGCAATCGCTAAAGCCTTTAAAATCTTTCTGTAGCCTTTTACTAAATTGAAAGCACTTTCCCACCCATGGCAAATTGTTTTATATCTATATCTATGCACTTTGCTCCATTCAGCTTTCCCCCAAGCCTGACCAGTCTTCCAGTCAGTTTCAGAAAACCACCCCACAGCATGATGCTGCCACCAGAATGCTTCACTTTTGGGATGGCCTTGGCAGGTGATGATCGGGCTGCAGTGATAGTTATCCTTCTGGAACTTTGTCCCAGCTCTAGAATGGATCTCAGAGCTCAGTCAGAGTAACCATTAGATTATTGGTCACCTCTCTTAATTCTACACTTATTGCTCAGTTTGGTCTCGTCCTGGGTGTGCCACATTTCTCAATTTTTAAATTATGGAGGCAGCTGTGCACTTGGAAATCTTCAGTGCAGCAGAAATTTTTACGTAGCCTTCCCCAGATCTGTGCATTATAACAATTCTTTGTCTCAGCTCTACAGCAGTTCCTCTGACCTCATGGCTTGATGTTTGCTCTGATCTGCATTGTCAGCTGTGATGCCTTCTATAGAGAGGTGTGTGCCTTTCCACATTGTGTCCAATTAATAAACCTTTCCAAAATTAGACTCCAGTCAAGGTGTAGAAACATCTCAGCAATAATCAAAAGAAGTGGAAATCACCGGAACTCATTTTCAAGTGTTGTTGCAAAGGGTCTGAATACTTTTATACATGTGATATTTCAGATTTTGGTTTATAATATACAGTGGAACCTCAGGTTACGAATTTAATTCGTTCCGGTACTTTATTCGTAACCTGAAAAGTTCGTATCCCGATACAAATTTCCCCATAATAATGAACAGAAACTTCGGTAATTCGTTCTGGACAACCAAAAATATTACTTAAATAAAAATAAAGCCAATATTCACTAATATTATTTACTTTTAACATGTTATATTAAAATCATACCACATAAAAACATACAAAAGAGGAAAACATCTTTACCGGGTACTTTCCCTTTGAGAAGACTCGCTGCAGGAGACGACGTCAGAGAAGGGGAGGAGGGAGAGTTATTGTTTGGAAGGAGAATCTTATTATATTATATTATTTATATATTATTATATATTATATTATAGAATATTAAAGCGTTATTAACACGAACGCTGAGACAATTGTTGCATTAGAGGGAAAATGAGAGCTGTTTCTTTAAGGCTACTATCAGTTGGTATTGAAGTCCAGAGTGAAATTCATTATGGGTATTGTACTTCGGAAAAGACTGTAACCCTGCTAATCTATCTTCATAAAAACAAGTAAAGTGGTTATGCATCGGCTAATGTTGTCCATCTCATCATTCCACGAGCATCAACTAACGAGTTGTTACGCTGCCGCCGGGAAAAGTTCAAGCGGATAAGTAACACGATGCTCTTGCTAGGGACACAGGACGCTAACTGATGTGACGAGCTGCATGGATAGAGCAAAAACAACCAACTTGCCTGCGATTTTTTGGTGCGTGACGTTCGTATCCCGATATATTGTTCGTAACCAGGGGCAAAAATTTTGATGAACTGCGATTCGTAACCTGAATTATACGTATGCCGGGGCGTTCGTAACCCGAGGTTCCACTGTACAGATAATTCAATAATTGTCTTTTTTCTTTGTCAATATGGGGTACTGAGTGTAAATTAATGAGGAAAAAAACAATCTATTTGAACAATTGTGCAAGTGCAACATAACAAAATAAAAAAAACTGGTGAGATTCTACACTAACAACATATCCCCGGCACAATTCTCTTACGAGATGACACAGATGTAAACCAACATGGCGGTGCCCATGCCTAAAGTGAATATGCCGAAGAAACAACCATGTAACAATCATTTGCTATTAAAGCACAACAGTTCCCTGTTAAAACAGATAGAGATGGATTCAAAGCCCAACTGAATTATTAGCTGATGCTGCAAGCTGGACAGTGTAAAACAAAGTTCTACAGAACTGAATTTGATAACACACCCAGGCAGCAAGAAGCCCCTTTGCATTCTAGCTAAAGACATTGAAGATTTATGCTAATGCGCCTATGCCAAGATTCTGTGTCCAAACACAACTGGCTCACCCTGCTACACTGAAACTACACTGGCACTGAAATAGCCATAAAAAGTGAGATGACAGGAACTGAAATGGTAATGGTTGAGATAATACCAATGATGAAAGTTGCAACACCAACTAAATCATGCCCTAGTGGACCTGTGTAGGTGGATCATTTTGAGAATGCTGTCAATTTCCCTAAGCTGTTCTACCCAAGAGTTTTGTCCACACCAATGGTTTCTGAGGTGTAAGACCACTGACTTACTTAATCTTCCGGATTAGCATTCTATGCAGCTAAACCATCCCTGTTTTGGATAGAGTAGGGGAGGTTTATATATATATATATATATATATATATATATATATATATATATATATACATATATATATATATATATATATATATGCAGGTGCTGCCTATAGGAAGGAATGTAGAAGAAGAAAAGAAAAAGAGACAGGATCTCACCATGTCTCTGAACTTAGAAAGGCACAACTGCACATGCAGGAGATTTTAAGTCCTGTCTATGCTACATGATACCAGAGAACATTTCTCTGCTGCACCATTGAGAGCATCCTCACATACTGCATCTCAGTGTGGAACAACAGCTGCACTGCTTCTGACTGTAACGCTCTTCAGAGGGTGGTGAAAACTGCCCAATGAATCATTAGCACTCAACTAAACAATTTGGAGGACATTCACAATAAACGCTATCTGCAAAGGGTGAGGGGCATCATCAAAGATACCTCTCACCCCAACCATGGACTATTCACCCTTCTCCCATTGGGGCAGATGCTACAGGTGTTTAAGAACCACACAAACAGACTGAAGGATAGCTTTTTTGTTAATGCACTGAACAGCTGATCAAACAATGTTAACAATCGCTTCTGCACTGTCACTTTTAGTGTTTATTAAACTGCTTTATCCACTATGCATTTTTGCACTACTGTATATTCCACCCATATTTATTAGCAGATACCCTACTATCACAAATCACTCCTGCTATCACTCCACCCTGCCTGCACACTTTTCTTCACTTGTCTAACACACTTTCCATTACTTTGCACTGTTGACCCTAGGTAGCTGAACTCCTCCACCTTCTCCACCTCTTCTCCCCGCAACCGCACCACTCCACCGCCCTCCCTCTCATTCACACACATGTACTCTGTCTTACTCCTACTGACTTTCATTCCCCTTCTCTCCAGCGTGTACCTCCACCTCTCCAGGCTCTTCTCCACCTGCTTCCTACTCTCACCACAAATCACAATATCATCCGCAAACATCATAGTCCAGGGAGACTCCTGTCTGACCTTGTCCGTCAACCTGTCCAACCTTCACCCTGTACCAGTCTGTTGTTCCTACTGCACACTTCACTGCTGTCACACTGTCCTCATACATGTCCTGCACCACCCTCACATACTTCTGACATACCTGACTTCCTCATACAATACCACAACTCCTTTCTTGGCACTTTGTCGTACGCTTTCTCTAAATCCACAAACACACAATGCAACTCCTTCTGTCCTTCTCTATACTTCTCCATCAACATTCTCAAAGCAAATAAGTCATCTTTGGTGCTCTTCCTCGGCATGAAACCATACTGTTGCTCACAGATGGTCACCTCTTCTCTCAGCCTGGCTTCCACTACTCTTTCCCATAACTTCATGGTGTGACTGATCAACTTTATTCCCCTGCAGGTCTGCACATCTTCCTTCTGCTTAAAGATCGGTACCAGCACACTCCTTCTCCATTACTCAGGCATCTTCTCACCTTCCAAAATCCTGTTTAACAATCTGGTCAAAAACCCCACTGCATCTCTCCTAAACATCTCCACGCTTCTACCGGTATGTCATCTGGTCCAACCGACTTTCCACTCTTCATCCTCTTAATCGCTGCTCTCACTTCCTCCTTACTAATCCTATCTACATCCTGCTTCACCAACTCCACATCATCCAACCTTCTCTCTGATTTTCCTCATTCATCAGCTGCTCAAAATACTCCTCCACCTTCTCAACACACTCTCCTCACTAGTCAACACATTTCCTCTCCATCCTTTACTGCTCTAACTTGCAGTACATCCTTCCCAGCTCGGTCCCTCTGCCTGGCCCATCGGTATAAATCCTTTTCTCCTTCCTTAGTGTCCAACCTCTCATACAGCTCCTCATATGCCTTTTCCTTGGCTTTCGCCACATCCTCTTTACCTGCTGCCGCATCTCCTTGTACTCCTGCCTACTTTTCTCATCACTCTGTCTATCCCACTTCTGTTTTGCCAACCTCTTTCTCCTTATGCTCTCCTGCACTTCCTCATTCCACCACCACGTCTCCTTGTCTTGCTTTCTATTTCCAGATGTCACACCAAGTACTTTTCTAGCTGCCTCCCTCATCACTCCTGCAGTAGTTGCCCAATCATCCAACACCTCTTCAACACCACCGAGCCTCTGTCTGACCTCTTCCTGAACCTCACACTACACTCTTCCTCCTTAAGTTTCCACCATCTTATTCTTCTTTCAGTCCTCACTCTCCTCCTCTTCTTCTTCGCCTCCAAAACCATCCTACAGACCACCATCCGATACTGTCTAGCTGCATCTCCTGCATAGCACATAGTCCACCTGTGTGCACCTTCCTCCACTCTCATATGTCACCCTATGATCCTCCTTCTTCTTAAAATAAGTGTTCACCACTGCCATTTCCATCCTTTTAGCAAAATCTACCACCATTTGCCCTTCCACATTCCTCTCCTTAAAACCATACCTACCCATCACCTCCTCATCACCTCTGTTCCCTTCACCTACATGCCCATTAAAGTCTGCCCCAATCACCAATCGTTCTTTCCTAGGTACACCATCTACCACTTCATCTAATTTACTCCAGAATTTTTCATTCTCCTCCATCTCACAGCCAACCTGTGGAGCATAGGCACTGATGACATTTATCATCATCCCTTCAACTTCCACCTTCACGATCATCACCCTATCAGAAACTCTCTTCACCTCCACTACACTCTTACTGTACTCTTCCTTCAAAATCACCCCTACACCATTTCTCTTTCCATCCACACCATGATAAAACAGTTTAAATCCACCTCCAATGTTCCTGCTCTTACTCCCTTTCCACTTGGTCTCCTGAACACACAGCATATCTACCTTTCTCCTCTCCATCATATCAGCTACCTCTCTCCCTTTACCCGTCATAGTACCAACATTTAAAGTACCAACCCGAACCTTCACTCTCCTACACTGCTCCTTTCCCTGCCGTCTCTGTAGACGTCTTCCTCCTCTCCTTCTCCTCCTTCGGCCAACAGTGGCCCAATTTCCACCGGTACCCTGTCGGCTAACGATACCTGTGGCGGTCATTGTTAACCCGGGCCTCGACCGTTTCGGTATGAAATTCTCATTTGTGATCCGCATATTTGATTTGGCACATGTTTTACGCTGGATGCCCTTCCTAACGCAACCCTCCCATTTACCCGGGCTTGGGACCGGCACTAAGAGTGCACTGGCTTGTGCATCCATAATGGCTGGGTTATTTTCCTTACTGTATATATACGTATATATACTTAGTCGCAGATTCAATGCTTCAACAGGAAGAACAGATCTCACTGTCGAATCTTTTGAGAGGTGTTATAAAATGAGGATTATGCAATTTTGGTTACATGGGGTGATCAATATCTGATTTTACTTAAAACTACCGGTTTTCTCCTGATAAGTTAATTTACAACCTATTATGATAATGCCGTAAAAAAAAAAAAAAAAAAGCTTTTAATAAAATCTTTTAACTAAGTTTCACTTTCTAAGATCCGTAACCGACAGAGGAGCATCTCAGCTGCAGAAGTTAAAATATTTAACAATGTCTGGGATATTCTGTAAAGGTCTATTCTGCTCTAAATTACTGGTGTAAATACATTTTTGATTGTTGTTTTGTGCATCAATGCACTGCAATTTATCTGATTTAATTTGATTCGCTAATATATGAAATGCATGTCATGTATGCAGTTTGGCTTTTCTGCATTTATTTATTTATTTTTTAGGTTTCTTGATCGAAAATGTTTGTATACACTTTCTTCTATATCTTTGTGTGATGTTCTGTACATTGTGGCTTTAAATTTGTAATGAGAACCACTTTACAAATGTTTAGCCACATTGCCTTTCATTTCAACTTTAAAAAAACATAAAAAAGAAATCATCAGTTTTCTTTACACAGGTTTAAATCCCACCACCACCAAGCTGCCTCTGCTGGGCCCTTAAACCTCCCCTGCTCATTTGTATGGTGCTCTGGATAAGGGTGCCTGGCAAATGTGATAAAGGTAAATATTTATTCATTTAATTTGAGTTATTTTAAATGTAAAAATATTTTTTACTCTAAATAAAAGAGTAAAAATAATATACAAGCAACCTTTTATTTTACTTTTACTTGAGTATATTGTTTTTTTTTATATATTATCTTGAGTAAAATATCATCAAGGTAATAGTACTTTTAATAAAGTGGAATATTTTAGTAAAGTTTCGACCTCAAGATTGTGGGAGTTAATTTTTCTGAAATTTCTGTTTGTTAAAATCTCACTGTATTCATGGTATTCATTTTATGTCCATTCTCATTATGTTTTCTGTCTATTATAGATTTTGTTTCTTTTTTTTATGGTTTATTTACTTTTACTGTGAACTACATATTTATGTATAAAAAGTGCAATACAAATATACAACCCCAAAACAGAAAAAGTTGGGACAGTATGGAAAACGCAAATAAAAAAGAATTCTAAAAAAAAGATTTCTAAATTTACTTTGACTTGTATTTCATTGCAGACAACATGAACACAAAATATTAATGTTTTGTTTGGTCAACTTCATGTCATTTGTAAATATACATCCTTTCCTTTCATTCAGACCTGCAACACATTCCAAAAAAAGTTGGGACAGTAAAGAATTTACCACTTTGTAATGTTGCCATTCCTTTTCACAACACTTAAAAGACGTTAAGGGACTGAAGGCACCAAGTGATGAAGTGTTTCAGGTGTAATTTTGTCCCATTCTTCCTGCAAACAAGTTTTAAGGTGGGCAACAGTAAGGGGTCTTCGTTGTCGCATTTTTGTTGTTCACATTCTTTATTGGAGACAGGTCGGGACTGCAGGCAGGCCAGTCAAGTACACGTACCCTCTTCCTCAGCAGCCAGGACTTTGTAATGTGTGCAGAATGTGGTTTTGCATTGTCTTGTTGAAATATGCATGGACGTCTCTGGAAAAGATGTCTTCTTGAAGGCAACATATTGTGCTCCAAAATTTCTATGTACTTTTCAGCATTAATGGTGCCATCACTGAAGTGCAAGTTACCTTTGCCAAGGGCACTGACACAACCTGATACCATGACAGACCCTGGCTTTTGGACACAGCATCCATTCCTCTCAAAAAATACCTGAAATACTGATTCATCTGACCACAATACACGTTTCCACTGTGTGATGGTCCATCCCAGATGCCTCCGAGCCTAGAGAAGTCGACGGCGCTTCTGGACACTGTTAACATAGGGCTTCCTTTTGGCACAGTACAGTTTTAACTGGCATTTGTGGATGTAACTACATATTGTGGTACTTGAAAAAGGTTTGCCAAAGTAGTCCTGAACCCATGTGGTGATAGATTAATGACAATTCTTGATGCAGTGCCACCTGAGGGATCGGAGATCACGGTTGTTCAGCTTAGGCTTAGGCCCTTGTCCTTTATGCACTGAAATTCCTAAAGATTCCTTGAATCTTTTAATTATGTTATGCACTGTAGAAGGTGAAATATCCAAATCTCTTCCTATCTTTCTTTGAGGAACATTGTTTTTAAACATTTCAATAACTTTCTTACGTATTTGTTGGCAAACTGGTGATCCTCGGCACATCTTTGCTCCTAAAGGACTAGACCTTTCTTGGATGCTGCTTTTGTACCAAATCATAATAACAATCACCTGTTGACATCACCTGTTTCAAATCACATCATTATTTACCTCATTACTAGCCCATAATTGCTCCTGTCCCAACTTGTGTTGCAGGTCTGAATGAAAGGAAAGGATGTATATTTACAAATGACATGAAGCTGACCAAACAAAAGATGAAATATATTTTGTGTTCATATTGTCTGCAATGAAATACAAGTCAAAGTAAATTTAAAAATCACTACTTTCTTCTTTTATTTGCGTTTTCCATACTGTCCCAACTTTTTCTGATTTGGGGTTGTATGATATTTAATATGATGTAATACGTACCTCCTCACTGACTTTCCTACGAAGTTCTACAGCTTTTTGTTTAATTTCATCATTTGAGTGATTAGTTGTGGCTTGAATGACAGCATGAAAAAGACAGTTCTGGTTTGAGGAGTTCACTGTTCCCCGAGAACCATCAGGGAGTAAAATGTCAATGTGGCCAATCTGTGCAGTGTCTTTACCCAGTATCCAGTCTTTCAGTTTACTGAATTTTCCAGTTTCTCTGTAAAACACAATAAAACACAATGCTGATAAAATACAATCTTCTTTAGTGTTTTAAATTAAATAAAGTTTGCACTCACCCTGGAGAAGTCAGAGATGTTTTAGTTATTACAAGTTTGATAGTACCAGCTGTTGGGTCTGTTCCTGTGTAAGTCTCCTCTGTGAGAAGTTTTCCTCGATCATCTACTACTGTTATACAGATTCCTTTACCTTTTAGTAAGTCACTCTTGGTGAGAACATGAACTTCTAAAGCTGTTGCTGGCTTTTCCTCATCAGTTACATTGTAAGCGTAGATCTTGAGCTCATTTAGTTGCTCCTCAGACAAAAGCTTTTCCTTACATTTAGAGGCTGATTTTAGATCATAATGATGCTGCTGATTTACAAAGAAACTTTGAGTTTCATGTCTTCCCAGCATATTACCAACTACTTTTCCAGTAACTGAGTTTAGTTTGTGAGTGAATGTTTTTGTTAACAAGGACGTGGAGAACCCAGAAAAACTCTTCACCATGGCCTGGGAAAGAACATCTGAAACTAATTCAATGAGTTCATCTTTAAGACGATTCACATCTTCCAGTTTGTCCCGTCCATCATTGTCATATTTGCCAAGTGATGGATTTTCGTTCATGGACCTCAAAAATGCAGGAACAAATTTACTGTCAATGGTCTGTTTAGTAGGAATGGAGGAAATCATTTCATAAATAGTGGTGGAGATGCCAGCTGCAGTCAGACCACACTTGATCCAGGCATGAGAGCGGTGTGCAACAATCTCTGCAGATTTGTCCCACACCTGTGAAAGTGTGTTAATCACCTGATGGATTTCTGCACAGTTTACCATGAGGTTCATCAGGACACTGTTTGTTTTGGAGACCATATGATCAATAATTTCCTTCTCCAGGTTTTTGCTGATTTTGTAAGAACCACATTCTTTCTCCAAGGCGGATTTTGGAATTCCTGAACTAACAAAATCTGTGAGCACTTGATTAAACTGTTTATTCTGTTTTAATGCTGAACATATGGAGTCTTTGAAAGTTTGTTGAAATACTTTCTGGAATATCTTTTGAAGACCAGCATCAATGCCTGTGCTCACAGCAGTGTTTATCCCCTGAATCGCTAATTCCTGAACCGCATACTTGCCTGCATATTTTAAACTCAGTTTGCCTGCATTTGTTGCAAGGTTCTTCACACTTATTGATGATACAGCGGATTTGACTGATTTACACGCTGAAATAAAAGTTTTTTTTCCTGATCTGATAGCACTAAATGCAACACTTTTTAGGGATGTGTTGCCATTGAGAATACTTTTTGCTGCATTTTTCACAGAAGAGAATGACCTTTTGAGAACACTGAAGCCCCCACAGGCCAAAGAAATTCCTATACTGATTGCTTTAGATATTGCCCATGATGCCCAACTAAATGTGCCATTAATCATACCCATGACTCCACTGATCATGTCAGACACACCTTCAGAAATCAAACCAAGACCGAATGAGGACAGGGAACCAGCTGACAGGGCGCATACCAAAACTCCTGCTACAACCTGAGCTACACCAAGAAAAAAACAAATCAGAGCATCAAATGAGAACTGGGGCTTTTTCTTCACTTCAAACACAAGTGCAAGGCCATAATTACGAAAGACATTAAGTTCACTGGAAGACACAAAATCCTCCTCAGTTGATAAGCTGTAAAGAGTCAAATCTACAGTTTTAAATTCTCCTTTGTCTGATTTAAGCAGGTCAAGTATTTTTGTGATGTTTTGCTTCCATGAGTTTAATATGTTCATCCTTGCCTGCATTTGTAAATGGAAGTTACAGCTGCCACTGTGGTGTGGATCAAAATCTCGAGTAACAGACAAAGAACAGAAGCTCAGTATGTTACTTGTTTCTGATACGTAAACATCTATGGCTTCCTCTGCCTGCTCTAGTAAGGAACGGGCCTCATTTTTGTAGCCGTCCTTGGCCAGGTTAATGGTGATGTAGGCCTGGTTGTACAGTGCAGCAGCTCTGTAGTAGGTGTCTGAATCAGAGGCTTTTTCCCAGTAACCTTTTGCTCCATAGTCATTCTTGTTTTTGTTTAGAAAGTGCAAGGCAGTTCTTCCTAAAGCCACCTGAACATGATCATAAAAGTTTTCACTCTGACCTTGTAAAAGTTTGTTGCTTGTATCCTGCAAGTGCTGGAGGAGGTTTTTGTTTAATTTATTGAGGTCATTCTCAATGTTAATCTGCTCTGTGTGAAGTATCAGCCACATACCCCATGATTCCTTCAAAGCATTCAATGCTGGGTGATAGTCCATCTTATTGTTAAAGGACTCAAAGTAACGAGGGACATCTTTTACTTTCACTTCAAAGAGATCAGTCTTCTCTTCTGTACTATAATGCTGGTCAAAGTCACAAAGAAACTGACAAAATGTGGAGAACAGCTTTTCCTTCATTTCAATTTCAGCTAGTTTCTCCTTCTCCATGTCTTTTATTCGATTAACCTCATACTCTTCTCGGAGTTCCCTCATGGCTTCAATAGAATGGCCTCTGTAGGCCATGGCTAGACGATCCTGGTTCAGGATTAACTGGACCATTCCTGGTGTTCCTTTTCGACCTGTTCGTCCAGAGACCTGTTTGTCGACTCTTCGGTTATTGGGGAAGTACGTGAGTAACACAAACAGACCACCACAGCGATCAACCTCCTCTGTAACCTTAATGTCTGTTCCACGTCCTCCAAGGTTAGTGGTAATGATGATCTGTCCCTTGTTGAACTTCTGGTTCTCAATGTTGTGGCTCTCGCTCATTGTGTACATTGTAACTGAATGTTTGGTTTCTGCTGTTACTTTTTCTTTGAGATCATTTGCTGTGTTGACGTCCTCACACACCACTAACACCACCTGTCCTCTGTCAGACACTTTGGACACGGTTACACAAAGAGTTTGGATCCATTGTTCAGTACCTCCCCTCACCTGGACTGCAGGAAGCTCAGTAACCTTTTGACGCTGATGAGCCGGTATGATGTAGCTCTCTGTTTTGTAATGCCTTGCCAGGAATCCCTTGTCTGCATCTCCACCCAGGGTTCCAGAAACACCAAATATTCCTTTTCCACTCAGATATCTTTTAAAGAAATATGAATTTGACATGTAGTTTGTCACGTTTGATAATGGTGATAAAGTTAACTGATGCTTCATCTCCAGAAACTGTTGTAGTCCATCACCCCATCGTTTTCTTTTCTCCAACATTCCACTGGCCTGAAAGTCCACTGGAATTATCCCATGGTACATGTGTTGTTCATCCTCTCTAACATCTACTCCCTGAGCACTAAGAGATCTCTCAATCATGTACTCTCTTCCTTTGGTCATTTGAATGGCCTTCAGTGCATTTTCAACAAACAGTGGCAGCTGATTTTCCAGGTATTTCTCTAAAAAAGAAGGAATTACAAGAGTATCTTTTTCCATCTTTAAACTGCATTGTTTAGAATATTTAATCTTGGATTTGATCTGGCTAACGGTGGCTTCAACAAGCATTTGTTCAGATAAGATCTCACAAGCTTTTCCATACTGGAGTAGCAGCATGTTGATGTTTTGGTCAGTTTTTGCCTTTTGCTCTCCAAACTGAACGGCTTTTCCAGTTTCTGACTGATAAATATAACAGTTAAATGCCACCTTGTGCTCCATCCCCATCTCAAGAACACTCAGCAGGTCATACTGTTGTTCTATTCCAGTTTTGGCCATGATGGTCGTTAATGCTTCATTTTCAATAGTTCCGTGCTCGTCTTCTCCTTCAGCATTAATAGAAACCAAATTTTTAAAATCTTCCTCGGAGTAAAATCCTAACTCAATACCTGGCAACAGAATTTCTAATGGTGAAAATCCATCACTTTGTTCTGCACCAATCATTGCTATCAAAGCAGCCGTGTGAAAATTCTGGATTCTTGTTGTCCACATGGTCTCTCCAGTTTCTTCTATCTCAACTGGTCGACATGCAGATATCATGGCCCAGATGCCTGCAAGAACTTGCTCTAAATGCTGAAGGCCACTGCACTCATGGGACAGAAATGTTATTTGAACTCCATTATCCAAGGTCATGTAGTCAACCTCATCCACAAGGACCATCTCAAACCTTCTGTCTCCTCGAGTTTTTTTCTTCTCAAACTCTTGTTTCAGTGTATCTGCTGCAAAAGTCCCAACAGTGCTGTAAATGATTTGTTGTTTGTACGCTTCCTGAGTCATTTCATCTTGTTTTTCAGATGAGACATCATTCATCATTGGAGGAACGGCAGATGATGTTATACCAAACATCTTGTACAGTTCGCTCCATTCTTCTAAATCACGACGGGCAAGAACCGGGGAGCTGGTGACAATGTCCACCTTCACACCACGAATAGCATGGATTGTAGCAAGCATGGCTAAGATACAAGATTTCCCTTCACCTGTCCCAATCTCAAGCAGGCAACCTGTATTGCTTCTGGATTTTGGAAGCAGGAAGACGACCAAGGATGCAAGTTGAGTTAATCTTGGAAGATAACCTTCAATGACACTTTGTGTTGGACCTTTGTGAATAGTGACAGTAGAACATCGTTTTACTGCAACTGACATTCCCACTAGGACACGTTTGAGAACTTGTCTGTCAGGGTTGTTGAAGTCCAGTTCTATAATCATTTTCTTTACATCCTGAATTTGGTTTTCACTGAGATCAGCTGTTCTGTATTCTGGAAGCTCCATTTCCAGATCCTGAAGAACATCAGTTAGTATTGTCAGGACGTTCTCAGGGTAGTTTGCATTGCGCATTTCACTAATAATAGTATCTGCATTTTTCTGTCTCTCTCCACCAACATGGTGTTTTATCCATCTCAGGGGATCATGTGACTGTAACGCACGAAAGATATTTCCATACTCCAGCTTGTAGGTCTGTGCAATGTGAAGGATTGACTGCACTTGTTCTTCGTCTTTATCAGAAATGGAACGCAGGAAACCTGTTATTTCTGACAGCTTCCATGTCTTGTTGAATGTGATCTGACACAGAATTTCTTTACTCTGTGTAGACAGTTGCATATCAGTTTGAAGAACGCTCTGTAAAAGATTGAAGGCCAGTGATGGATGATCATCTTGCAGAAGTTCAAGCAGATCCAGGAGGAAGTCTCTTTCATGTTTATGTGTGAGGACGTCCTCATTCTCCTCCAAAACTAAACGCGTCACAGCCTCAAGTACTGTCAGTCTATCATGTAGAGGCAGAGTCTCATAACCAACTGCATCATCAAAAGAAAACACACAGCTACTGGACAGGTTGTGTTTCTTACAGAACTTCACCATCAACTCATTTTGCAGAGTTTTCATTCTGTCTGCTAAAGTCTCCTCTGAATCTTCATCCTCAACAATTTCATACTCCAGCAACAGTTCTGTGAATTTCCTCTCGATTTCAGGAACCTGGAAACAAATGATGCAATTATTAAGTAACTTGTAACATTTGAAATAAAAGAGAAGAGAATGAACTCAATACCTCGTCTCTTTCAATGTCAATGTTTACTGCCTGCTGCATGATGTGAGTTTGGTGATGGGTCTCATGGCCTCTCAGCCTCTGGTTCTGCTTCAGTGTCTCTGTGGCTTGTGAAAGTTTCTTAGCAGAGAGTTCACTTTGCCTTTGAATCTGTTCCTCAATTTTTCTTTCATGTTCACGCTGGGCCTGACACCGCTGCTCTTCATCTCTTCTGCGATTTTCTTCTTCCTCTCGTGCATCATCTTTAATTTTTCCTAGTTGAAGAGAAAACGTTGAATAACAAAAGCACTGCATTATGTTCGCTTACAGAAGCCGAATATACAATGATGCTGAACTCATTTTTCAACAGTGCAGTAAAGTAAAAAAAAAGAAATGCTGAAGCTTCTTCCTGGATCAACCCTGACTGGGATCATAAAGACCCCTATGAATTGTACAATCCACCCCTAAACCAAACCAAAGTGGCAACATCTGAAAATGCCAACATTGAGCCAGTTTGTGACAGATGCAAAAAGAATTTCGGGGTACGATGCCGGTGAGTTAAGCAGCTTTGTAACATACAATTCACAATAGTATCAGTTCTCACTCATAGATTTTATCCACCACAGTGGCAAATTAAATAGTTTTTACAGCTTAAATCAACAAAAATCAATTGCATCATACAATGGTATTCCTTGTCAGTTATACCATATCTTCTGACCTTCTTAATTTACCTTTGACTTCAGAGCATAGCATCAAAACATCTCTCTCTGGTGTATTTTCCCTTCCCCTTTTCATGCTGCTGAGCAGAAAATGTGAATGTTTTTTTAAATCATGAATAAGTTTTAAATTAAGAAAATGAAATGTGATGTTTATCAGGTCACTTCACCATACAAAAATTCAACACAAAGCACATGATTTCATTTACTTCACATTTATTTAATTTATATTATTAACTCAGTTACAACTTCTTCTTCTTTCGGCTGCTCCCATTAGGGGTCGCCACAGCGGATCATCCTTCTCCATACCCCCCTGTCCTCTACATCTGCCTCTTTTACACCAACTACCTGCATGTCTTCCCTCACCACATCCATGAACCTCCTCCTTGGCCTTCCTCTTTTCCTCCTACCTGGTGGCTCCATCCTCAGCATTCTTCTACCAATATAATTCATGTCCCTCCTCTGCACATGTCCAAACCATCTCAATCTCGCCTCCCTCACCTTGTCACCAAAACATCCTACATGCGCTGTCCTCTAATAAACTCATTTCTAATCTTATCCATCCTCGTGACTCCCAACGAAAACCTCAACATCTTCAGCTCTGCTACCTCCAGCTCCACCTCCTGTCTTTTACTCAATGCCACTGTCTCTAATCCATACAACATCTCAGGTCTTACCACAGTCCTTTAAACTTTCCCTTTCATTTTGCAGATACCCTTCTATCCCAAATCACTCCTGTCACTCTTCTCCACCCACTCCACCCTGCCTGCACTCTTTTCTTCACTTTCTAACACACTCTCCATTACTTTGCACTGTTGACCCCAGGTACCTGAACTCCTCCACCTTCTCCAGCTCTTCTCCCTGCAACTGCACCACTCCACTGCCATCCCTCTCATTCACACACATGTATTCTGTCTTACTCCTACTGAGTTTCATTCCCCTTCTCTCCAGCGCATATCTCCACCTCTCCAGGCTCTTCTCAACCTGCTCACTACTCTCACCACAAATCACAATATCATCCGCAAACATCATAGTCCAGGGAGACTCCTGTCTGACCTCGTCCGTCAACCTGTCCATCACCACTGCAAACAGGAAAGGGCTCAGAGCCAATTCTTGGTGCAGTTTCACCTCCAGCTTGAACCAGTCTGTCATTCCTACTGCACACTTCACTGCTGTCACATTGTCCTGCACCACCCTCACATACTTCTCTTTACTTCTCCATCAACATTCTCAAAGCAAATAATGTGTCTGTAGCTTTCTTCCTCGGCATGAAACCATACTGCTGCTCAAAAATGGTCACCTCCTCTCTGGTGATGAGACAGGGAGAGAAAGTTTCCCTTCAGGAACCAAGCTGTGTAGAAACACTTTGTGTAAAATCTGGCCAATAGTCAAGTCATAATGTCAAATCAAATCAAATCAAATAAAATTTTATTTGTGACATACACATACATACAGGGTACGACATGCAGTGAAATGCTTATTACGACGGTCCGGCATGAGGGAATAGGAAGGAGAGAAAAATTATACAAAGAAAAAGAAGACTGATAAATAAAGTATAAAAACTATATAAAATAAAATATAAGAATATATAAAGATATATATATACACACGAGAGAGAAAAAGATGTATATACAAAAATGCTTATGGCAGTAAACAGTGAAACAGTAAACAACAGTAAACAATAAACTATTTAAGGTGGTTTAGATTGTCCATAAAGTGTCCGTGTGCGGTATGGTGTGGTGTAAAATATAAAGTGCACTGTGCTGTGCGAGTCCAGATTTTAAAGTGTAGTGGTGCGAAAGGTGAGATATGTACAGAGAAGAAGTGTGATGATAGAGAGAGTGGGCCAGTTTTTAGATCCTGGGTGTTTCCTGGTTTAAACTTCAAATGGCCTGCGGGATGAAGCTCCTCCTCATTCTCTCTGTTTTCACTTTTAGGGAGCTGAAGCATTTCCCTGACCGCAACAGGTTCTGGTCCAGCACCACATGCTATAGATGTCCTGCAGGTTAGGGAGCTCGGTGTGGATGGTACGTTCAGCTGAATGCACCACCCTCTGGAGGGCTCGCCTGTCCTGCATGGTGCTGTTCCCGAACCAGGAAGTAATGCTACCCATCAGAACGCTCTCAATGGTGCAAGTGTAGAAAGTCTTTAGCACCTGAGAAGGTAGAGGAACCAATGCTAAACTGTAGTCCACAAACAGCATCTTTGTATAATTCCCATTTCTTTGGTCCAGGTGGCTCATCGTGGTGTGGAGGAGATGAGCAAAGGCATCCTCAGTAGAATGATTCTGATGGTATGCGAACTGTAGTGGGTCCAGTTTGTCTGGTAGTGAGGCAGTGATGAAGTCTCTGACCAGTCTCTCAAAGCACTTCATCACTACTGTGGTCAAGTCTACAGGGCGGTAGTCGTTAAGGCAGGCGGCTGTGGGTTTTTTCGGGACAGGAACAATGGTGGACTGTTTGAAACATGAGGGGACAACAGATTGTTCCAGTGAGAGGTTGAATATCTCAGTGAACACCGGTGCTAGCTGGTCAGCGTAGGCTTTCAGAACCCGACCTGTGATGCCATCTGCTCCTGCTGCCTTCCTGGTATTCACTCTCTTGAATGCCCTCCTCACGTCATGCTTTGAGATGGTGAACGTGTTTACCTCTCCAGCTCTCTCGGCATGCATGCTGGTTGTGCCGCTAGCGTGGTTAGCTGCATAAAAGGTGTTTAGCTCATCTGCCAGAGAAGCGTCCGCATTCACCATTCTAGAAGATGGTGTTCTATAGTCTGTGATTGTTCTTAGTCCCTGCCACAGGCTCCTAGAGCCACCATGTTGAAACTGTGACTCTAGTTTCCTCCCGTAGCGCCGCTTTGCCTCCTTCACCACTCTGCGAACACTGTAAGATGCAGCCTTGTACTCATCCATGTCCCCGGTGGCGAGCCCCGTGTTGTAGGTAGCAGAGCGGGATCTCAAAATGTCACGGATGGTTTTATCCACCCACAGCTTCTGGTTCTGATAGTGTTTTTGTGCACCGTATGAACCGCTTGTTTCCCGATGAATCCCACAACTGCTTCCATAAACAGGTTGACGTCATCAGAGCTGCGCCTGAACATGTCCCAGTCTATGTCATCCTGCAGAGCGGCCATCCAATTGGTCAGTCCAGTGCGTGACCTTCCTCTGAACGGCGCTTCCTGTTTCAGCCTTTGTTTGTAAACAGGCATGAGGAAGATGGCAGCATGGTCCGATTTCCCAAACGGTGGACGTGATTGTGCCTTGTAACTGTTCTTCAATGTTGTGTAACAGTGGTCCAGTGTCCTTTCGCCCCTGGTGGGGCAGGTGATGTGCTGGTGAAAGTTCGGCAGTGCGTGCTTGAGGTTGGCACTGTTAAAATCTCCTACCACAATGAGCGCAGCGTCCCGATGCTGTGTTTTGTGAAGAGTTAGTGTCTCATGTAAATCCCACTTGGCCGGGTGAGAAGCAGAAGCAGTGGAACCAGGGTTACATCCGTAACCTAGAGACAATATGGAGTTAGTCTCCTTATTGTTGTATGGAAGAATTTGTGCTGTTTATGCAAGATAGGGTGGTCACATTAAATATTGATTTGAAATGGATAAGAACTTAATAGGTTTATGCCACAGTCCCTGAGTGAACTTCTGTACCATTATGATCCCCCATGCCTACTTAGAGCTCTTATTCCAGAGAGCCCTCATGTCTGTGTTACTTTCTGGCTATTCATTTTAATTACATAGCTAGTCCATACATATTCCCTAATCACACTGTACAGTGTATTTAACTTTTATACAACAATAAGGATCATTAATAATCCTATTTTCTCTCTTATTGTCACCCCTCTTTTCTCATTCTCTCATTCTGTCTCTGTGTTGAGTCAAACATGCTCCTGAGGTACCAGTGACCAGTGTTCCTATTCCCTTACTTCTCTTTGGATCTTGCCTGGTTCATTCTGATGCCCTTCATTTTGATGGAGGTCTCTTCAGCTGGAGATTGTTGCACATGAACAGCCTAAATGTCCATTAATTAACTGAGCAACAAGATCTTCGAGGATGGATTTGGATTGTAATTAAAATCAACAGTCTACTACAATGGCTCAGAACGTCTCTAGGTTATGTATGTAACCCTAGTTCCCTAAGGGACCGAGATGCTGCGTCTCAATGCTTTGGGAACCTGACTCTGTTGTCCAAGCTCTAAAATAATGTGTGTAATCAGTCAAAATTGGATGTGTGCCATCAACAGCGGGGTAATGTCACAACCAGGAAAATATAAAATGCACATGGAGTGAAGCCGGCACCAGCTTCTGTAAAAGAAAAGAGCTACAGGGACGACGGCAGTGTGTCATAGAGACGCAGCGTCTTGTTCCCCTTAGGAAACTAGGGTTACATACATAACCTAGAGACATTCCCTTCCAGGAACTCAAGCTACGTTGCAACGATTTGGGATCGAGTGTCCAATCATGCCAGACTAACTAGTCCCTGAATAGTGTGTAAGGGCACAGGTAGGTCAAAGGACAGAGGGGTCAGGAGTTGCACTGAGGTCCAGGTTGTAAAACCGGACGGAGGTCAGCGGGGTGGACCAGCCCGTAGCGTTGCAGATGTCTTGGAGCGGGACTTCAGAGAACCAAGCCTTAGTAGCTGCCACAGTCCAGGTCAAGTGAGCTCTGACCCTGAATGGAGTGGGGAGACCAGAGGATTCATAAGAGGATGCAATGGCATCAATGATCCATCTGCTCAATGTCTGCTTATTAGCAGGGAGGCCTCTCCTCAGAGGGCCGTAGCACACAAGCAGTTGATTGGACTTCCTTTAAGGACCAGTCTTGTGGATGCCTGTAACCTCATGGGTCGTGGAATGACCAAAGGCACCTTGGAGATGTAACCTGTTCTAGGGTACAAAATCGCACTGGCCATACCTGGAGTAAACTGCAGAAAGGAGGGGGGCACAGAGAAGGCCTGCAGATTTCCAAAGCTCTTGAGGGAGCAAATGGCCAATAAGAACACTGTCTTAATAGAAGGGTGACAGAGGCTCGAGGGGGGGCTCATACAGAGCTTCAAACACAATGGCCAGGTCCCACCCAGGCACTCTAGGGGGCCTCAGCCTTCGGCTGCCGTGGAGAAAACACATCATGAGAGACTGCTCTGCCACTGGGGCATATTATGCCCAAATGGCCGACACGTAGACTTTTAGGGTAGACAGAGCCAACCCTTTGGCGAATTGTCTTTGGAGGAATTCCAGCACTGACCCCACCAGGCAGTGAAATAGATCCAAAGGGTGGTGCTCACATAACGTGTAGAACAGGCACCATGGAGTGGAGAATGGTCCACCTCTACCACCTCAGTGAAGAGACCGGAACATCGGAGCTGTGCCCCATCAGAGGCTACAGCCACAGCCTCCACAGCTCCTCAGAAGAATCTCCAAGGGAGGGTTCTCGAGGAGGGATACCAGGTCCACAAACCATGGTTTGCCTGACCACCTTTGAGCCACCAGGAGGAGGCGAACTATGTCTCTGTGATCTCTCTCCAGAACTGCCAGGAGCAGCACAACGGGAAAGTGTACAGACATAGCCTCTGCCAAGCCTGAGCCATGGTTTCCCCAATGGGGCTGGAGGAGTATGGGAGAACCATTGGGAACGGTGCGATGTCTCTCAAAACGCGAACAAATCCAACTGGGCTTCACCAAATTTCTCCCAAATCTGAGGATCTGGTGCACCAGCCTGTATAAGGGCGTGAGCGCAATCCTCCCTGAAGGTTGATGTATAAGACCACCAAGGTGTTGTTCAACCGGATCAGCATGTGGTGATCTCTGAGGTCCAGGAGAAAATGCTTCAGTGCTAGCAGCACGGCCAGCATCTCTAGGCAGTTGACATGCCACAGTAAATGGGGCCCTTCCCATAGACTTTTGGCAGAGCGAGCACTCATGACTGCTTCCCACACCGTATGGGACGCATCCATCAAAAGCGTGATGCACCAAATGGGAACTCCCAACACAGAGCCCGGTGATAAAAACCTGGGATTTCTCAAAGGGCACGTAGGCAGGTTGCCCTTCTGTGAGAACCCATGGGTCCTGAGCCACCACTGAAGGGGTTTTATGTACAGATGGCCAAGTGAAATAACACTGGACACAGCTGCTATGTGCCCTAGTAGTTTCTGGAATTACTTGACAGTGAGAGTCTTTCCTTCTCTGACCTTCCTGACGGCCGTAAGGATGGACACAATGCAGGCAGAGGAAAGCTGCACGTGCCTAGTAGTTGAATCCTAGTGGTTGAATCCCATTGAATCCCATATGACACAGAGAATCCTATCTGATCTAAAGATAGGATTGCTAAATATTGGATCTCTCATGCCAAAAACGCTTACTATAAACGAAATTATTACCGACCAGGAGTTTAAAATAATGTGTTTGACAGAAATGTGGATTAAACCGAATGAATATGTAGCATTAAATGAAGCGAGTCCTCCTGGGTATAGTTACATACACCAACCCCGTCTAAATGGCAGAGGAGGTGGAGTAGCAGCTATTTATAATAATAATCTAAGCATCACACAAAAGACTAAACAAAAATGTAAAACAAAGTTCTTTACACCAGCATAAAATATTCAGTGTCCGAAAGTAGGTCCAGTCAGTCCATTCCACTAATTATTATTTATAGACCCCCAGGGCCCTACTCTGATTTTCTCATAGAATTTGCAGATTTCATCACAAATTTAGCTACTTATTTAAACAAAGCATTAATTATTGGTAACTTTAATATTCATTTTAATAATCAGGAAGACTCTTTAAGAGCAGAAAAACTTAGTCATAATTCCACAGTCTGTAGCTATTTCAGACCATTATCTAATCTCTTTTAAAATCTGCCTCAGTCAGAATCTTGCATTAATACCTCACCACGTTATCGTGTTAAGCGTACTTTCACGTCAGCTACAGCAGCGCGTTTTATCAATAATCTTCCAGAAATAATGATATTAGATAGATCTCCGTCTGACCCCGCAGAGCTCAACTGGGCCATTGAATACCTAGAATCAAAATTATGTTATACTCTAGATGATGTAGCTCCCCTTAAGACCAAAATGATCAGGGAGAAAAAAATCAGCACAGTGGTATAATGATCATACGCGCACCTTAAAACAGACCACTCGAAAATTAGAACGTAAATGGCATCAAACAAAGTTAACAGTATTTCAAATAGCATGGAAGGAGAGCCTCCTAAATTATAGAAAATCTTAAATAGTGCTGCTGATCAGCATATTTCTCCACCCTCATAGAAAATAAGCATAATCCTAGATTTTTATTCAGCACGGTAGCAAAATTAACAGGGAATAAAAGCACTGCACTCACATGCACACCATCAATAGGTAGTAATGATTTCATGAACTTTTTTAATAATAAAATTTAAAACATCAGGCAAGAAATCCAGATGGTTAATATTAATCCAAATAATTTTACAAGTAACCCTGTAGACAGCAGTGTAATTATAACAGACAATCAATTACAAAGCTTCACTCCTATTCATGAGAATGACTTAACTTCATTAATTTCCTCATCAAAATCATCAACCTGCATTCTCGATCCCTTGCCTACAAGTTTCTTTAAACAGATAACTAATAGAGGTAATTAAACCTGTTTTAAAAATAATAAACTCTTCCATTAACACTGGTTATGTACCGAAATCCTTCAAACTGGCAGTTATCCACCCCCTAATTAAGAAACCTGTCCTTGACACATGTCAGCTGTCCAACTACAGACCAATATCAAATCTCCCCTTTATATCCAAAATTTTAGAAAAGGTTGTAGCACAGCAGTTCTGCTCACATCTACTGAGGAATAACATTTTTAAAATGTTTCAGTCAGGATTTCGGCCTCATCATAGCACAGAGACGGCACTAGTTATGTTGATAAATGACCTATTATTGGCCTCTGATCAGGGTTTTGTCTCCTTACTTGTTTTGCTCGACCTCAGTGCAGCTTTTGACAACATTGATCACACTATACTGCTTACTAGACTTGAGAACGTTGTTGGAATAAAGGGAACAGCTCTCTCTTGGCTCAGGTCTTATTTGACTGATCGTCAAATGACTGAGAGTACAAACTGCACAGTGACATTAACTTTCATACAACAATAAGGACACTTAATAATCCATATCCTTCTCTTCCTTTCACCCTATTCTCTCTCTCTCTCTGTCAAGTTAAACTTGCTCCTGAGGCTCCAGTGACCACTGTTCCTGCCCCTCTTCCCTCCGTGAATCTTCCCACTTCGTCCAGGCCTGCCTCTGGATAGTGTTCTCTTCGACTTGAGTCAAAGTGAGAACGGGCGCTTTGAGGATGGATTGGACTGTAGTTAATGTCAACAGTCTCCTACACTGACTCAGGAATACAGTTCGCTTCTGATCATCATCACTGTACCCCGCAACATTGTATATCTGCTACAAATGGACATTCGGTGCAACCCAAATGAGGATGGGTTCCCTCTTGAGTCTGGTTCCTCTTAAGGTTTCTTCCTTATGCCACCTCGGGGAGTTTTTCCTTGCCACAGTTGCCACCGGCTTGCTCATCAGGGACAAACTTACTCATAAAGAACATTCACTTTTAATCACCACATTATCTGTGTAAAGCTGCTTTGAGACAATGTTCATTGTTAAAAGCGCTATACAAATAAAAATGAATTGAATTGAATTGAATTGAATAGATAGGTGGTTCTCTGTAATGGAGAAAGCACACTCTTCCTGGCATTCAGCTGAAACCCCATATCCTTCATGTGAGTGAGAATGACATCTCGATGCCAGACAGCTTACTGCTCTGATCGAACTTAATATCATCCAGTCAAGGATGCTAATGCCTGAAGGTTCAGGGAGTGCTGAGCTGCATCAACCCACTTTGTGAAGGTGCAGGGTGAGAGGTCAAGGCCAAACGGAAGAACCCGATACTGTTAAGCTTTTGCCCCAAAAGTGAACGTCAGAAGCTTCCTGTGAGAAGGAAGAATGGATACATGGAAGTATGCATCCTTTAGATCTATCGTGACAAACCAGTCCTCGGATATGATCTGAGACACATCCTGCTTGAGGGTCAGCATCCTGAACCTGAGTCTCATGAGAGAGCGGTTCAGCTGACATAGAGCCTGAATACCGCAACCAATTGTCCTTTTTGGGAACTATGAAGTAGCAGCTAGAGAACCCCGACTCTCATTCTGATGGAGGGACCACCTTGATGGCCTCCTTCCTCAGGAGAGTTCTTACTTCCTGTTACAAAACCAGAGCCTGCTCGGTTTCCAACAGAATGGGAAGGACCCTGTTGAAGTGGGGCAAACGAGACCCAAATTGAATCAAATCGAAATGCACAGGACCCACTAAGCAGAGCTTTCCAGGCTGCCAGGTAGTCTCTTAAGGGTATCAGTCTCTCAAGACTGACCTCTGGTGTGCCTAGAGCCGGGAAACGCTCTAGGAGCCACATCAGGACTGGGTGAAAACTGAGAAGGATGCTAGCTGGAGCTGGCCATGCCCTGAAACACAATCCATAGCATGGTTAATGGACCAGGTCCCTAGAGGAGCTGGGACAGGGCAGGCACCCATTGTGCAGGTCAGGAAAGAACGGTAGACTCCGACATGGAGGTTCCGACACCGGTGTCAGAAAGCACTCGTCCAATTTTCTGGATGGATGGACTTTCTGCTCATGAGCCGACCAAGCTTGGAAACGGTGCGGGTCACAACCTTTAACCTCACAAACAATTAACCTCAACGGCGGTGACACAGAGCGCAGTACTCCCCCTAGAGAAAGAGAAGTAGAGCGGCATTCCCCACAGGGGAAGAAACCGCTGTGCTTCTGCAAGCGAGAGCAAGACCGAGCAGGAGAGGTCGGAGATAGGGACAAGCCCGTCTCGAAACCCCTGCAAGGTCAATCTGCAACCCCCAAGAACTGCTGCGCCACTCTGCCTTGGCAACGCCTGGGCTAGAACCATGAGGAGTAAGGGCACCCTCCTCGAAGAGTGGTATAGTGCTCGCAGTTGGCTTCCTGCGAGTTCTGACAGCATGCTCCGCTCCCAAGCAAGCCACACACAAGCTGTGCATACCCACCACTTTCATTTTCTCTTTTATTTGAATGTTTCTTTTTGAATGTTGAATTAAAAGTACTGGGGCCAGTTGTTCAGGTTTTCAAACCCATTCCAAGGATTTCATTGAGGCTTTCAAGCTCCCTGTTTTAAATTTTCCTGAATAAATGCACAAACCTCAATGATGGTGAGCATATTTCTACTGTGTTGGCAAGAATGTGACTACATCATGCCCCAGGGTCAGCCATACCTCTGCACTCTGGGGCAGATAAGGTTATGGGTCTTGTCTAAGTGGGACAGTAATTCACTGTGCTCCATGCAAGACATAACAGAATGATTAATAGTGTTGGCTTTAATAACATGTTACATAGCAGTAAAGAAGTTGCTGCAAAAATGAAACTGACTTATACATCACAGCCCTTATTTAATAGAGTAGACTTTATTTTTTAATGAAAGACTGAAGAAGTTTCTCCATCAGTAACAAAGTCATCAGCAGTAAAGTGAAAGAGGAGATATAAACATTGAAATGTTCCTGATTTATGTCAACAATCTTCATCTTTTTAAGTAAGATAATAAATGAGCCTGATAGTAACTGATAGATGAACCAGAGGCACTATGATGTCACAGAAACATCTGTAACAATACTAGAGTGTAGTTTGTATTTTTTACTGAACATATTTCACAAAATATTCCAGAAACTAATGACATACCATAATTTGGGCATGATGATTTCTTCTTCTCATAATCAATGCTACAGTCCAGATGTATTTCTCGGCGGTCTTCACTCTCTCGAATTGTGAAAAATGGGTCATCTTTTGGATTAAAAATGTACCACAAATGTGGTTTTTTATAACAGTCGCTCTCTGAGCACTCGCCATACTTTACATTGAGGTAGAATGTTCTGATGAAGGTGACGGGAACGGTTTGGTGTATCCCTTCTTTTCCATAGCATCCAACTATTTTCTAAACAAACAAAGAAGAGATATCTGATGTAAAAATTATATTCACACACACACACACACACACACACACACACACACACACAAACCAATCATAAAAACAAGCAAAAACAAATAAAAAGTGTCATAGCATGTTTCACACAAAAATATTAATGGAATTTGGTATATTTTGATCATGCAACATCTTACTGTAAAATATTTATCAGACACAGGCCACGGCTCCTTAGACTCAATGCAGATGGTCCACTTGTACCGAGTTTTATTCTCAATGATAATGTCCCCTCCCAGGAAGCCCATGCTGAAAGAAAAGTTTTGAGAAACATAAGTATGAAATAATCCCCTGTAAATCCCCTGAAAATCCTCAATAAAGAGACTTTATTGACTCTGACACTGTCCTGTCGTGGCGTTCCTTTTTCATTGAGCCATATGCTCTCCCACAGTGGTGCTGAAACCCGGGATGTGAACGCAGGACGGTAAAGATGGAATCGTCACCGTTGGCAGAGCTAGTGAAGGCACTTGGCGAGCTCCAGCAAACCCAACACCAGGCCCTCCTCCAGGTGTATGCCGAGCAGGAACAGCGATTTGAGGAAGTGGTCCGAGCACAGGCGGAGGATCAGGTGGCGTTCCGGAGCGCTGTGAACTCTAAAGAGGCTCCCGTCACCCCCCCGACCCCTTCGCCTATCATCCCGCTGACTAAGATGGGCATGCAGGACAGCGTGGAGGCTTTTCTGGAACTGTTCGAGCACGTGGCTGTCGCCGGGAAATGGACAGGGTCAGAGAGGGCTCTCCGTCTGCTGCCGCTCCTTTCCGGGGAAGCCCAACTCGCCGCTCAGCAGCTGCCGGCCGATCGCATACTGGAATACGACGACCTGAAGTGGGCGATCCTCCAGCGAGTGGGACGGACACTGGAGCAGCACCGACAGTGGTTCCGTGCATTGACGCTATGCGAGGTCGGCCGACTGTTCGCCCACCAACTCCGCAACATGTGCCGGAGATGGCTGATGGACGAGGACCAGAGGACTGATGAGGTTCTGGATCGCATGGTGCTGGAGCAGTTCATCGCCCGACTTCTGCTGTGGACGACGAATGTGTCCAGTGTCAGTGACGGAAACAGTGGAGAAGGCGGTGCAGCTGGCGGAGGATCACCTGGCGGCGTACGCTGGGGCAGGCAAATCCCCTACATCTTCTTTCGGCTCTCCTTCTCTCCTGTTAACTGGTTCTTCCCCCTCTCTTCCTATTCCCCTGCCACGGAGACGGGGGCCAGTCCCCCCGAAGCCGATGGCTTAGCTGCGAGCTCCACCATCTTCCTTTTCTGCTTCCTCTACTTCTGCTAACACTCAGAGGTCTGTGCCTCAGGTTCCACAGATGGGGGAGTAGGTCCGTGCAGGTGCAGAGCGGAAGCCTGGGCCAGTCTGTTGGGGCTGTGGGGAGCCGGGGCATTTCCTGGATCAGTGTCCAGTTATGGAATTGGGGGTGATAGTCCGGATTCCCGAGGTGCCACAGGCTGCCCCCGATCAAGCGGGAACGTACCGTATACTGGTGAGTATCCAAGGTGTTGGTGGATTCGGGCTGCGAGCAGACCGCCATCCATCAAAGCCTGGTGCGATGCGAGGTTTTGAATACTGCACGCCGGGTGAAGGTGAAGTGAGTGCATGGGGACGTTCACGAATATCCACTGGTGGCCATTTCTGTCCGATTCAGGGGAAAAAAAACATTGTGCGGCGGTTAGTCCCCACCTCACCAATCCGCTAATTCTGGCTACAAATTGGTCCGCTTTTCCTCGCTTGCTTAGGGAAATGTGTGTGGATGGGTCCTGCGGGGAGGCGAAGCAGTGTAGAATGTGCACTATGTTGACTGGGGAGGCGGTGCCAGGCATGTCAGCTTTGCGTCAAACAGACCTACAAGGACTTCCCCCCAGAGATTTCCCTCTTGAGCAATCGCGGGACGAAACTCTCCGACACGCCTTAGACCAGGTGAGAGTAATCGATGGTCAGCGAATCCAGTCGGATAGTGCCCTTTCCTATCCATACTATCGAGTGATGCAGGACACTCGAACCGGGGAGGAAACGCCCCAGTTGCTGGTCCCAAAGAGCTGCAGCTTCTATTTCATGCAGCTCACCATAATCCGATGGCCAGGCACCTGGGCTGTGTAAAAACTTTAGACCGCTTAATGGACCGCTTTTATTGGTCGGGCATTCACGGCAATGTGCGTAGATGGTGTGCAGCATGCCGGGAATGCCAGCTGGTGAATCCGCCGGCCATCCCAAAAGCGCCTTTGTGCCCTTTACCTTTAATTGCGGTCCCCTTCGAAAGAATTGGCATTGACCTTGTCGGCCCATTAGAGCGGACAGCACGCAGACATCGCTTTGCATTAGTCATAGTGGATTATGCAATGCAATATCCGGAAGCAGTGTCTCTCCGCAACATCTCCGCATGCAGTGTTGTGGAGGCACTCTTCCGCATTATCTCCCGAGATAATATGTCATGAACGCTTCGCGAACTGTACAAGTTATTGGGGGTTGAGTCGATCCAAACCAGTGGCTACCATCCGCAAACTAATCTAATGGCCTGGTGGAGCGATTCAACCGGACCCTCAAAAACATGATTCGGAAGTTCGTACATGGGGGATGCACGGACCTGGAATAAATGGCTTGAGCCCCTGTTATTTGCAGTATGAGAGGTCCCGCAAGCCTCCACAGGGTTTTCCCCTTTTGAATTACTATACGGCCATAAGCCGTGCGGAGTGCTGGATGTCCTCTGGGAAAATTGGGAGGAGGGACCTTCGAGTGCTAAAAATGAAATTCAATACATTCTGGATCTGAGAGCAAAACTCACACATTGGGAAAACTAACCCTGGAGAATTTGCTACAGGCTCAAAAATGGCAATCACAATGTATGATTTTTTAACTATTTATTTGTATGATACAGCTGCAAAAATGTATTTGAACACCTGTCTATCAGCTAGAATTCTGACCCTCAAAGACCTGTTAGTCTGCCTTTAAAATATCCACCTCCACTACATTTATTATCCTAAATTAGATGCACCTGTTTGAGGTCGTTAGCTGCATAAAGACACCTGTCCACCCCATACAATCAGGAAGAATCCAACTACTAACATGGCCAAGACCAAAGAGCTGTTCAAAGACACTAGAGACAAAATTGTACACCTCCACAAGGCTGGAAAGGGCTACAGGGAAATTGCCAAGCAGCTTGGTGAAAAAAGGTCCACTGTTGGAGCAATCATTAGAAAATGGAAGAAGCTAAACATGACTGTCAATCTCCCTCGGACTGGGGCTCCATGCAAGATCTCACCTCGTGGGGTCTCAATAATTCTAAGGAAGGTGAGAAATCAGCCCAGAACTACATGGGAGGAACTGGTCAATGACCTGAAAAGAGCTGGGACCACCATTTCCAAGGTTACTGTTGGTAATACGTCATGGTTTGAAATCATGCATGGCACAGAAGGTTCCCCTGCTTAAACCAGCACATGTCCAGGCATGTCTTAAGTTTGCTAATGACCATTTGGATGATCCAGAGGAGTCATGGGAGAAAGTCATGTGGTCAGATGAGACCAAAATAGAACTTTTGAGTCATAATTCCACTAAACGTGTTTGGAGGAAGAAGAATGATAAGTACCATCCCAAGAACACCATCCCTACTGTGAAGCATAGGGGTGGTAGCATCATGCTTTGGGGGTGTTTTTCTGCACATGGGACAGGGCGACTGCACTGTATTAAGGAGAGGATGACCGGGGCCATGTATTGCGAGATTTTGGGGAACAACCTCCTTCCCTCAGTTAGAGCATTGAAGATGGGTCAAGGCTGGGTCTGTGTTTCTCAGCGACAGACCAGAAACCTGACTGATCTAGAGAAGATCTGTGTAGAGGAGTGGGCCAAAATCCCTCCTGCAGTGTGTGCAAACCTGGTGAAAAACTACTGAGGAAACGTTTGACCTCTGTAATTGCAAACAAAGGCTACTGTACCAAATATTAACATTGACTTTCTCAGGTGTTCAAATACTTATTTGCAGCTGTATCATACAAATAAATAGTTAAAAAATCATACATTATTTCTGGATTTTTTTTTTTAGATTATGTCTCTCACAGTGGACATGCACCTACGGTGACAATTTCAGACCCCTCCATGATTTCTAAGTGGGAGAACTTGCAAAATAGCAGGGTGTTCAAATACTTATTTTCCTCACTGTAGCTAGACAGCATCGGAGGATGGTTTTGGAGGCATAGAAGAAGAGGAGTAGAGTGAGGACTGAAAGAAGAATAAGATGGTGGAAACTGAAGGAGGAAGAGTGTAGTGTGATGTTCAGGGAAGAGGTCAGACAGGGGCACGGTGGTGCTGAAGAGGTTTTGGATGTTTGGGTAACTACAGCAGGAGTGATGAGGGAGGCAGCTAGAAAAGTACTTGGTGTTACATCTGGAAATAGAAAAGAAGACAAAGAACAATAACAGCAAAGGAGCATACAAAGCCCCCCCCCCCCAAACCTCTGACCCTTTGACCGCATCACCATCAAGCTCAGACCTGCATACCGACTGAAGCTGAGAGCCTACAGACCAACCAAGAAGGAGGTACCTATGTGGCCAGAGGGGGCGCAGTCTGCCCTAAAAGACAGTTTTGACACAACAGAATGGGACATCTTCAAAGTAGCAACTTACGACCGTACAGACATAGAGGAATATACTGAGGCTGTTACTACGTACATCTGAAAGTGCACTGATGACATCACAAACAGGAAAACCATCACTCTTCGGGCTAACCAGAAACCATGGCTGACAGGAGAAGTACACAAGCTTCAAAAGGCTTGGGACGCAGCCTTTAGAGACAGTGACACTGCAGGTCTAGCAACAGCAAGAGCTGTGGAATCAGGGAAGCAATACAGCAGTAAAATATCTGGACAGTTCAGCAACAACAGAGACACACAGGGTCTCTGGCAAGGCATCCAAACTTTAACAAACTTTTTTTTCTATGGATCTGTGACAGTGATATATCTCTGCATATTTCATATCTCTATCGCAACAAAACCAGGCGATATAGCTCAATTAGCTTGGATAACTGAGTGTGTTAATGAAATAAGAGATTGGATTACCCATAACTTTCTACTATCAAATTCCGATAAGACGAGATTTTGCTCATCGGCTCAAAAACCAGTATACAGAAGCTCCAGCATCTCAACCTGCAGTTAGACAGATGTTCTGTAACCACTAGTTCAATGGTAAAAGACCTGGGAGTTATTTTAGACAGCAACTTGTCTTTCAAAAATCATATCAACCAATTTACAAAAACAGCCATCTTTCGCCTTAGAAATATTTCTAAGCTAAGAAACATGTTATCTATATCCGATGCAGAGAAGCTCGTCCATGCGTTCATGTCCTCCAGAATAGACTATTGTAATGCATTACTAGGTGGATGTCCTGCATCATTAATAAACAAGCTTCAGTTTGTTTAGAATGCGGCAGCAAGAGTTCTTACAAGGTCAAGAAAATATGACCCAATCTTATCATCCCTGCACTGGCTTCCTGTTAAGTTTCGAATAGATTTTAAACTACTATTTCTTACTTATAAAGCACTAAATGGTTTGGCTCCCATGTATCTCTCCAGTCTTTTAACATGCTACAATCCGTCACGCTCCCTGAGATCTCAAAACTCTGGGCTTCTAGTAGTTCCTAGAATAGCAAAGTCCACTAAAGGTGGTAGATAATTTTCACATTTAGCTCCTAAACTCTGGAATAGTCTTCCCGACAGTGTTCGTAGCTCAGACACACTCTTCCAGTTTAAGTGTAGATTAAAAACATATCTTTTTAGCAAAGCCTACACATACCATAGGTCTCACATCATAACCTTGTGCTCCAGAACATCTGGTCACATGCACATTATTAACTTGTGCTGTTAATATCATGAACAGCAGCTACGCTAATTTCTCTTCACTGCTTCTCTTTCTCTCCCCATCCTGAGGCATCCTGAGGTTTGGCCAGCTCCAGTCACGTCCCACCTCATGAAGATTATGGACCTTTGAAGAAGTAAATGCCGAACTCGCAAACATCCCGTACCATCTAGGGACGTACTAGTGCCAATTGGATCCAACTACATGTGTGGAGTTTTGACATTGGACCTTCTGGAGTGTTTAAAGGCTCTGGCATGGAGAAGCTGGTGCTGGATCTGTGATGATCACAAATGTTGAATGCTCCTAGTTTTATAACCATAAAGACTGTAGAAAGAACATTACTTTTAATCTTATACTCCAGTACTCATGTTAGTTCTCACTCTGCAGTGTTCTGTATTGTTGAAAGATTTATTATCAAAGTCTTGATGTCACCCAAATGAGGATGGGTTCCCCTTTTGAGTCTGGTTCCTCTCAAGGTTTCTTCTTCATAATATCTAAGGGAGTTTTTCCTTGCCACAGTCACCACGGCTGATCAGACTGCTCATCAGGGATAAATGCACACCATTCACCTTCACTGTTGATTTCTGTAAAGCTGCTTTGCAACAATGTCTGTTGTGAAAAGCGGTATAGAAATAAACTTGACACCCTCAACAAATTCTTCAGAAGGTTTGACATCCAAAACACCACACACACACACACACACACACACACACACAGAAAATCCCACCTTTCCAACAGAAGCAGGCTGTGTGTCTGTCCCCAGTCAGTGTGGAAAAGACCCTCTTGAGGATCAACCCACAAAAGGCAGCCTAACCAGACAACATACCTGGTCAGGTTTTAAAGGACTGTGCAAAATAACTCAAGGATGTACTAACTGACATCTTTAACATCTCACTGAGTCAAACAGTGGTTCCAAAGTGTTTCAAGGCCACCACAATAATTCCAGTCCCAAAAAAGCCCCACCTATCCAGCCACAATGACTACCAGCCTGTTGCACTAACATCCATTGTTATAAAGTGCTTTAAGTGAGTAGTCATGCAGCACATAAAATCCATTCTTCCTCCCTTCCACAACCCGTTCCAGTTTGCAAATAATACCAACAGGTCCACTGAGGATGTCTTCTCAGACTCTCTCCATCTAGCCCTTACACACCTGGACTCCAAAGACTCTCATGTGTGAATGCTGTTCTTGGATTTTAGTTTAGCATTAAACACAATCATCCCCTAGCAGCCAATAAACAAACTGAGTCACCTCTCTGTAACTGGGTACTGGATTTCTTAGTAGAGAGACCACAAAATATATGGGTCGGCCATCACAGTAAGCACAGGGGCACCACAAGGGTGCATGCTCAGCCCTCTGCTCTTTACCCTGTTGACCCAAGATTGTGTACCCAGTTACAGCACCAACCACATTGTCAAGTTTGCAGAGGACACAACTATAGTGGGCCTCACCACCAACAACAATGAGGTAAACTATGGGAGCGAGGTGAGCTGACTGATCCAGCAGAGTAATAACAGCAATCTCTTCCTCCATGTGCATATGTCTGAGGACCTCGCCTGGGTGACAAACACCACATCATGTGGGAAAGAAAGCTCAGTCACACCTCTACTTCCTCTGCAAATTCAGGAAAGCATGAGTTCCACCTTCCATCATGTGCTCCTTTTACCGGGGCACCATGGAGACCATCCTCACCAGCTGCATCACTGTGTGGTACGGAGGTTGTACTGCCTGGCAAAAAACTCTGCAATGCATAGTGAATGTAGCCAGCAAGATCACCGGTGTCTCCCTGCCCTCCCTTATGGACATCTACCACACCTGCCTCAATAGCAGAGCCATTGGCATAGATACTGATAGTTCACACCCAAAAAACCTCCACTTCAGCCTCCTACCTTCAGGAAGAAGGTACGGGATCCTCCTACTCACTCCATAACACGTTCAAACAGCTTCATAATAATGTTTATAGCTTGGTCCTGTTCTCTTTAATCAAAGTAGTAATTCTAAAAAAACAATTTAGACTGTTCATAAAGAGATTGTAGAAGCAGAGGATTAATCCTTTCTCTTTTTTGTCTGTAGGAATTGTGTAAAAACAATTTATTCTGTTCGTCTAGAGACTGTAGGAGCAATAGAATGTATTGGGACTGATGTTGCTGCAAAAATTGTGAATTCTTGACTCTAATTCAGAAGAAACTATTTTAGTTTTTGAAGTAAATGTTCTAACTGGGTTAGAAGAATAAAACAAAGTAATGAAACTCTAAGATTGCCTTCTGTTGAAATATCTGGAAAAATCAAAAGTAAATTGTTTAAGTGACAAAATTTGAAGCCTTCTGAATTTGAATGCTTTTTTAAAAGTAATATTTAAAACTAAACTTTATCAAACTGTCAGAGATCCACCTGCCACGCCCCCCTTCGGTAGCAGTCACGCTGCCTCATTATGCCTTGCCGGCTTTGATTGCCGACAGCTTTGACTTGTTAAGGATAAGACTATATAAACTCACGTTCTCGAGTCACAGGCTGTTGGTTTTTGAGTGTCATGCTGGTGATCCCGTGGATCCTCGACCACCAGCCTTCCCCGCTGGTTCTGTCTCCTGACTCTGTTTCCAAGGATTACTATTTTGTGCTGGAGATTCACTTTCGCTTCTGGATATTGCTTTCCGTCTGATATTTCTCTCGTTGTGGATTACTCGTCCTGAGCGGATTACTACAGTTTGTGGTTCTTCAGTGTGTGTGTACTTTGTGTTCAATAAATATGATTGAGTTACTTCCGCTTCCGCGTCATCAGCCTGAAACAAACTAATTGTTTTCTATGCAACCAAGATTTAAAACTGCTGATTTAAATCTGCTTATCACCTTTTGTTATGCCTTCGAGAGCACATCTGCTGTACTTCCATGGCTGAGTCTATGCAAATCAAGGATAATGGCCCTGCACAGAGGCTAACCACAGAAAAGCATGGAACAGAACCTCCAAATGTAACCATTGATGAGATGATGGACCATCTGTATGAATATCTAAACCAAAGATTGGGACTGAGAAAATGCCACAAAGACGTGTAAAAAAATGGCATTAAACATTCACAAAATAGATAAAGGAACTGTCAGGATATTAAAAGAGTTTATGGAAAGAAGAAAAAAGCTTTGCTTAAGGACAAACGATAAGAGAGAATGATTATCTGTGATTATGCTCCCTTACCTAATATCCTGTTAGCCAAGGCCAGTCTCTGGGAAACAAGTTTGAAGACCTCAGGGCAGGGGATAACTTCCAGAAAGACTTTCAGGACTGCAACCTTCTCTGCTTCACCGGGACATGGCTAAACACAGCGATACCGGACTATCCAGCTGGCCGAGTTTTTATGGGTTCACCGCATTGACAGAACACTGGAGTCGGAAAAGGCAAGGGGAGGTGGAGTGTGTCTGATGGTGAACAATCACTGGTACAGCAGCGTGAGCATTGGTCCTCTTTGGTGCTTCTGCACACCAAATTTGGAACTATTGACCATCAAATATCACCCCTTCTATCTCCCTCGGGAATTCAGCTCAGTAATAGTCAGTGCCATTTATATTCCACCTCAAGTGAACACGGACACTGCAATATGGGATTAACACAAGACAATAACACTACTTCAAATACAGCATCAGGACGCTGTGCTCATTGTGGTGGGGGACTTTAACAGTGCCAACCTCAAGCGCGCACTCACAAACTTACAGCAGCACATCACCTGCCCCACCAGGGGCGAAAGTACACTGGACCACACCATTGCTAGATTGCTTGAATGGTGCTACACACCATTCAAGAGCAGCTACAAGGCACAACCACATCCACCGTTTCGGAAATCAGACCATACCCCATCTTCCTCATGCCTGTATACAAACAAAGGCTAAAACAGGAAGCTCTGTTTCAGAGGGAGGTGGCTTGCTGGACTGACCAATTTGTGGCTCCTCTGCAGGACACATTAGATAGATAAAACTATCTGCGATACACTGAGATCTTGCTCCGCTGCCTACAACATGGGGCTTGCCACCGGAGACAAGGCTCTAGCAGCACAAACACCATGCACGTTGAGAGAGCTGGAAAGGTAAACATGTTCACCATCTCGGAACATGATGTGAGCAGGGCATTCAGGAGAGTGAATACCAGGAAGGCAACAGGACCAGATGGCATCACAGGTCAGGTTCTAAAAGCCTGTGCTGACCAACTAGCACCGGTGTTCACTGAGATATTCAAACTCTCCCTGGAACAGTCTGTTGTATCCTCATACTTCAAACAGTCCACCATTGTTCCTGTCCTGTCCTGTTAATAACATTTGAATTAAAAAAAAATGTAGTCATAATAGAGAAAACATATAACTGTCTATAATAGAGTAATAGAGTAATATCTGTATAGACAACGTACCCGTGATGTAGATTTCTTTGTTTGACGACACAGCTTTCTGTGTTTGACTTGTTTGCTGCGAGTCTACACAGGAAGTTGCATCGTCAACGAAGGAAGATCATGGCACGCTGTCATACAGAGTAATATCTGTATAGACAACGTACCCGTGATGTAGCTTCCTTCGTTTGACGACGCAGCTTCCTGTGTGTGACTTGTTTGCTGCGAGTTCCGTGTTTGTATTTCTCTCTGCGTTTTCAAACAAACTTTACTATTTATCTATCCTTTTTTCCTCCTTTAATAATCCTAAATTGGTTTTTGTCTTCCTGGCTTGTGCCTGTAGTTAGTTAACTTGACTATCACTAGTGTTGACTATATACATTGCCTTTCACTTTGTAATATTTCTGCATCTTAACTCTACAGTCTCTGCTATTATAAGCACTATGCCGGCTGTGTGTCTGCCTTTGAGCACAGGTGAGGACTCGTTCGAGTTGCAAACAGTGGAGATGGCGATGGAGGCTTTGGAGAAACAGATTCGCGAGCTGCATGCAAAGCATGGCCAGCTGTGAGAGCGGAAAGCGGCGCTGGAAACATCCCGGGCGGATGCTCACTCTTCCCAGGTAAATTCCTGGGTTGAACCTAACGCTCCCAGCACCTCAACTCCACGTGTTTCTCTGCCCAGGCCCAGCGCACCTACAACGCGGCCAGGTATCGTTCACTCCAGCACTGGTGCACCACGGACCCTGGATGCTGCAGCAGTGGAAGACACGAGCCAAGCCCCGGTCGAGGACGTCTCCCTCGCCACCACCACCGGCCTTCGAGATCTCGACCGAGAACCGCTTCGCCCCTCTCCGTGAGATGGAACGCGATACTGTGATTCTTGGAGATTCAATCGTCCGGCATGTCCACGCTACTGGAGCCAAAGGTAAGGGCACACTCGCTGTTTTCCTGGTGCTCATGTTCTCGATGTCACTTTCAGGATCCTGGTGGAGACGGTACGCAGCACATCGCCCACAATGAGGATCATAGTGTCAGGACCTCTTCCCATTTACCAGCGAGGGATTGAAAAGTTTAGTAGACTTTTTGCACTAAATTAATGGTTACAGTCATAGTGTCAAGAGCACAAACTTCTCTTCATTAATAACTGGAACTGTTTCTGGGGGCGTACTAGGTTCTTCCGCCCTGATGGCCTGCTCCCCAGCAGAGTTGGAGCAGCAGTGCTATCAGATAACATCTCTAAGATACTTCACACCATCTGACTGGTAAGACATCAAGAAATCTTCAACTATGAGAACATTTATAAAACAAACCAAATAGTTACAAGAACACACACAGCCTGAATTATAAAAACCATATCTATTCCTTATGTAGTAAAACCAAGAATTAAATACACAAGATACAGAAATAATCTTATTGCAGTTAAAAGTGAAAAATGCCAGATAAGCACACACAACAAATTTCTAAAGTTTGGTCTTTTAAACATTTGATCACTTGCACCCAAAGAACTCATTGTAAATGAGATATGTGTCTAAACGAGTCTACACCGTCAGGATATGTTTATAAGCATGAGCACCTTCAGACTGGTCATGGGGGGGGAGTGTAGCAACCATTTATAGTGCCTCTCTTAATGTAAGTCAGAGATTAGGATTCAGCCTTAAATAATTTAAAGTGCTCATTCTTAAAGTTGTACTGTCAGACATACATAGAAAACCCCTACTATCTCTCACTCTGGCCACCATGTACAGACCCCCAGGGCCCTACGCTGATTTTCTTCAAGAGTTTGCTCATTTTCTTTCAGACCTCTTGATCAATTTTGATAAAGTGCTGTTTGCAGGAGATTTTAATATTCATGTAGATGATGTAAACTATGCCCTAGGATTATTATTTGTGGACTTATCTTTTGGGGTTAAACAAAACATCACGAGACCAACTCACCGTTTTAACCACACACTAGACTTAATAATATCCCACGGAGCAGACATCACTGATATAGATATTTTACCCCAGGGTGATGACATCACAGACCATTACCTCATACTGTACACACTACTGGTAGAGCAGATTAGCCGTGTTTCACCACGTTATCGACTTGGTAGGACTATTGTTCCGACCACTAAGGACAGATTTATAAATAACCTGCCTGATTTATCTTAATTTCTCACTAAACCCATAACTGCTAATAATCTTGATGAAATGGCTAACAACATAGACCTTATCCTCACTAGCACATTAGACACTGTTGCCCCCATCCGGTTAAAAAAGGTTAGAGAACAAGCACCTGCACCTTGGTATAATAGTCATATGCATGCCCTCAAGAGAACAACCCATAATCTGGAGAGAAAAGGGAGGAAAACTAAATTGGAGGTATATAGAATAGCGTACAAACACAGTATGCTCAGCTACATACAGGCGCTAAAAGCTGCTAGAGCTGAACACCTGAGCAAACTCATAGAAAACAACAAAAACAATACCAGGTTCCTTTTCAGTACAGTAGCTAAACTAACTACAAATCAGGGATCTGAAAAATTGTGTTCCATCACAGTTTAGTAGTGAGGACTTTATGAATTTCTTCACTGAAAAATAGATAACATTAGAAAAACAATTGTGGCAGTCCAACCTCTGAGATCATCTCCTGACACAGTCTCACCTTCAACTCCACAACTACACTGCTTTATATGTACGGGACAGGAAGAGCTGTATGATGTTATTACCAAAGCTAAATCAACAACATGTCAGTTAGATCCAATTCCAACTAAATTACTGAAGGAATTGTTATATACAGCTGGTGAGCCTCTTCTGAATAATATTAACTCCTCACTATCTTTAGGTCACGTCCTAAATCCCTCAAGTTAGCAGTTATTAAGCCCCTCATTAAAAAAACTAATTTGTATCCAAATAAAGTATCAAATTACAGACCCATTTCAAACATTTTAGAAAATATTGTCACTGACCAGTTCTGTTCCCACTTACAAGAGAACAATATCTTTGAAGAGTTTCAGTCAGGTTTCAGGCTCCATCAAAGCACAGAAACTGCCCTAGTTAAAATCACTAATGACCTGTGTTTAGCTTCAGACCAAGGCTTCATCTCGCTGTTAGTTTTTACTAGATCTTAGTGCTGCATTCGACACTATAGATCATGATTTCCTCCTAGATCGCTTACAAAATTATATTGGCATTCAGGGACAGGCATTAAGCTGGTTTAAATCCTACCTGTCCGATCATTACCATTTTGTAGACTTAAATGGAGAGCTATCCAGGTTAATGCTAGTAAATTATGCCGTGCCACAAGGTTCAGTTCTAGGACCCCTGCTTTTCACAATATACATGCTTCCGTTAGGAAATATTATTAGAAGGCATGGAATTAGCTTCCACTGTTAAGCTGATGATACCCAGCTATATATCTCATCAAAACCAGGCGATACAACTCAAGACTGGATGACCCATGTTTAAAGGCTCTGGCATGGAGAGGCTGGTGTTGGATCTGTGATGAAATAAACTTGACTTGACTCATAATTCCACAGTCATTTCAGATCATTACTTTATCTCTTAAAATCTTACTTGCACCAAAAAGTAATGCGTTACTTTTGAAAGTGACTTTTTAGTAACTTTTTTAAAGAACCTTCTTTAACACAAAGTCATTTTTAAACACTTTTATCGAAGTCAGACCAGCACAAACTGACTATATCACAAGGATTTCTGAAATAAATAACAAAACAAGCTGAAAAATATATTTAGAATCAAAAACTAAAGTGGCTTCTGCTGTTGTGTTGAGCTCTTAAAAATGTTACTTTCACAGCTGAAGTAGGAAAACTATCATCAATGAAGAACAGAACACTGGGTTAGCTTCTAGCTCCTCAGGCATGGAGTTTCTGGAGAAGCTACGGCAGATTGGAGTTGCTGTTTATCGCAGTAGATACAAGCTTCGAACCAGAAAGACACAGCTTACATTTGACTAAAAAGTTTTTGTCTTTATACTCAACTAAAGTGAAATAATGAGCATATTTCCACTTTGAGAAACTCATCTTGCTCTCGCCTCGACTCGCCATTACTGCCGCACAGACCTGAATAAATGGAGATATGCCCACAGTGCATCTTCTTCCTGTTTACAGTGGTTCATCCACTAATCTGCTGTAAGCAGGATAGGCTGTAGTCTACACTAAATTCATTCATTTAAAAAAGTAACGGGTAACGCACGATACGGTAACGGTAATAAGGTTACTTTATTTTTAAAAGTAACGCGTTACAGTATTAGTTACTGTAAAAAGTAACGCGTTACTGCCCAACACTGTTCATGTCAGCTACAGCAGCGGGTTTAATGAATAATCTTCCAGAAATGTTGATAGGTCTCCATATGACACCGCAGAGCTTGACTGGGCCACTGAATACCTAGAATCAATGTTCCATTCTACTTAAATTTAAATGTTAACAGTTCCTGAGAAAAGTGGGCTACATACACAATATCTCTGTAAAGAAGACAAATTGGTCTTTACTGTCCACCATTCAAAGTTGAAATTGTTTAAAAAGAAAAGTTATAGATGATGAAGTACCATGAATATAAATTTCCTGCATTCATTTTTTTTTTCTTTTATAAATACATGAAATCAGTCCTGGAGCAATCCAGAAAAGTAATGGCTGACTGTTAACAATATTGTTGTACGTTTGGCTATTGATATTGAGTTGGCATTCATTTTGATGGCCAGGTACCCAGACAAGCTTTTGTTTTACAGTCATGGCCATTCAAATTGATGCGGCTGTTCCAATCCCAAAAATACACACACACACACACACACACACACACTTTTCAAACATTTCTCTTATAAAAACAAATGGACATCAAAATGTATGACATTGTATAAAACTGTAAAGGAAGATATATTCACACATAAGTCACAGATAAAAAAAAAAAAGGCTCAGATTTACCATCAATATGTAGATTGCTGTTGTTATTCCGCCCCAAGCATATTTTCTTCATCACTTTGTGCAAATCTCTGATAAAACGTCTCTAGGTTATGTATGTAACCCTAGTTCCCTGAGGAATGAGATGCTGCATCTCAGCACTTTGTCCACATTTTAATCACATGTGTAATCTGTCCAATGGAAGGCACGACGTCACCGGCGGAGAGACGTCATGACCAGGAAGCTTTAAAAAGCAAATGGAGTGAAGCCGGTGCCAGTTTCTGTAAGAGAGAAGGAAGCACTGCAGGTATGCCAGAAGTGTGGCATAGAGACCCAGCGTCGAATTCCCTCCTGGAACTAGGGTTACATATGTAACCTAGAGACGTTCCCTTTCAGTAACTCGAGCTGTGTCATAATGCTTTGGGAATGAGAGTCCAATCACGCCAGACTGACCAGTCCCTGGCCAGTGTGTTTTGGCACAGCTAGGTTGAAAGGATGGAGAGGCTAGAAGTGGCACTGAGGTCAAGGTTATAAAACAAATGGACATCAAAATGTATGACATTGTATAAAACTGTAAAGGAAGATATATTCACACATAAGTCACAGATAAAAAAAAAAAAGGCTCAGATTTACCATCAATATGTAGATTGCTGTTGTTATTCCGCCCCAAGCATATTTTCTTCATCACTTTGTGCAAATCTCTGATAAAACGTCTCTAGGTTATGTATGTAACCCTAGTTCCCTGAGGGAATGAGATGCTGCATCTCAGCACTTTGTCCACATTTTTAATCACATGTGTAATCTGTCCAATGGAAGGCACGACGTCACCGGCGGAGAGACGTCATGACCAGGAAGCTTTAAAAAGCAAATGGAGTGAAGCCGGTGCCAGTTTCTGTAAGAGAGAAGGAAGCACTGCAGGTATGCCAGAAGTGTGGCATAGAGACCCAGCGTCGAATTCCCTCCTGGAACTAGGGTTACATATGTAACCTAGAGACGTTCCCTTTCAGTAACTCGAGCTGTGTCATAATGCTTTGGGAATGAGAGTCCAATCACGCCAGACTGACCAGTCCCTGGCCAGTGTGTTTTGGCACAGCTAGGTTGAAAGGATGGAGAGGCCAGAAGTGGCACTGAGGTCAAGGTTATAAAACAAAGGTCAGTGGGGTGGACCAGCCTGCAGCGTTGCAGATGTCTTGAAGGGACACTCCAGAGGACCAAGTTTTTGAGGCTGCCACACTCCTGGTCGAGTAAGCTCTGATCCCGAATCGAGCGGGGAGACCAGAGGACTCATTAAATGTGATAGAAGGGAGGCCTCTCCTCTGAGGGCTGTAGCAGACGAGGAGCTTACCTCACTTTCTCCAGGGACTCGTCCTGTGAACGTAGGCACGGGCAGCATCTCTAGGCAATAGATGTGCAATAGTAGATGGGGCCCTTCCCATAGATCTTGGGCAAAGTGGCCACTCATTACTGCTCCTCACCCCGTGAGGGATGCATCTGTTGTAAACATGACATGATGAGAGGAAACTTCCAGCCCGGAGCCTGAGACAGAAACTCGGGATCTCTCCAAACATCTAAGGTACGTAGGCATGACCTTAATTATACAAAGGGGGTTGCCCTTCCGCAAAAACCCATGGGTCCCGAGCCACCACTGAAGGGGTCTCATGTGCTGGAGGCCAAGTGGGATCACACTGAATGCTGCTGCCATGAGCCCGAGCAATCTCTGGAACTGCTTGACAGTAAGTGACTGTCCTTCTCTGACCTTCCTGATGACCGTCAGGTAGTGCCTTAAGGGTATCAATCTCTCGAGACTGACATCTGGTATGCCTAGAGCCGTGGCTACACCCTGATGACCTATGAGCCTCGAAGGAGGCAGCGAGTTCTCCTGGACCACTACAAAACTGGGTGGAAACTGAGAAGGATGCTCGCGGGAGCTGGCTGTGCCCTAAAACACATCCCGTGGCAGGGTTAATGGTCCAGGTTGCTGAGGGAGACGGGACAGGGCAGGCAGCCAAGTAGTGCGGTGCAGCACACCCCTTCACTGCCAAATACAAAGAACGTCATATATCAGGGACTCGACCCAGAGCGCCGTGCAAGATCCCTGACCAGGGGAGTGCAGAGGAGTGATCTGTTTATGTGCTGCACAATGTTAGTTGCTGGGTTGATCTGAGGGCTGGGCCCGCCGAGCAGCCCCATGAGAGTGGCATGGGAGGTATTACTGGAATGCCGCCGCTTGTTTCTTGCCCTGCTGAAACCTCTCGGCCACCGTGTTAACGGAATCGCTGAGGGTGAAAGAAGGCGATCCTGGTAATATTATTCACATGAGCCTCAAAGGAAAGACTAGGGTCAATAATAACACCAAGGTCTTTGACAGCCATACACGCTGAAACAGAAATACCATCCAGAGATGCTACATATACGGAAAGTTTGCTTCCAGCTGCATGTGGTCGTAGTAAAAGTACTTCCGTCTTATCTGAGTTGAGCAGAAGAAAGTTATCAACCATCCACTGTCTAATGTCTTTTACACACTCCTCAACATTGTTAAGCTGATCTCTCTCATCTGGCTTTGCTGAAATATACAACTGTGTATCATCAGCATAGCAATGGAAGCTAATACCATGTTTATGTATAATTTCACCCAGAGGCAGCATATATAAAGAGAAAAGCAGTGGGCCTAAGAAAGATCCTTGCGGAACACCAAACTTTACCTCAGAGAGTGTGGAGAACTCACAATTTACATCAACAAACTGATAGTGATCAGTCAAAAAAGACCTGAGCTGTTCCCTTTATTCCAACAACGTTCTCAAGTCTAGCAAGCAGTAAAGTGTGATCAGTGGTGTCAAAAGCTGCACTAAGGTCAAGCAAAACAACTAAAGTGACAAAACCCTGATCAAAGGCCAATATAAGGTAATTTACCACCTTAACTAGCACCATCTCTGTGCTATGATGAGGCCGAAATTCTGACTGATACATTTAAAAAATGTTATTCATAAGTAGATGTGAGTATAACTGCTGTGCTACAACCTTTTCTAGAATCTTGTATATAAAGGGGAAATTTGATATTGGCCTGTAGTTGGACAGCTGACAGGGTGAAGGTCAGGTTTCTTAATTAGGGGGTGAATAACTGCCAGTTTGAAGGATCTAGGTACATAACCAGTGCAAATGAAAGAGTTTATTATTTTTTAAACAGGTTCAATTACAAGTGGTAGAAGGCCTAAAAGAAGTTTAGAAGAAAGATCTACATTTAGTTCAATATCTAGAGATAATCCTGTCCCTAAGGAACATCGTCTTTGGAAAAGTGCAGAAAAGTTTTTTGAATCTCTTTTTCCATCTGTTGGTGTAGTTAATCTGATGATAGAAGTTGAGTTAACCCGGTATGAGTTAATCTCTTTCATGAACGCCACCACAGCTATGATGCAAGGAATTAGAGTGGAACTTCGAGGTTTGAGATTAACTGCCCTTCAAAATCGTTTGGTTTTGGATCAACTCACTGCTATGCAAGGTGGAGTATGTGCTGTTGTAGGTTCTACCTGTTGTACCTATATACCCGATAATGATGCTGATGGTCATATTATCGAACAAGCACTGAAAACATCACTGAAGCTTCTCGTCGTCTTGGAGAACGTGAAACATCTGCTGAACAAAGTTTTTGAGAAGATTAAGAGTTTGTTTACAGTGTTGAACACTATTTTGTTTTAGGAATGATTCTTTTATTGATTGTTGGAATTATACTTTGTATGTTGCCATGTTTGATGATGATGGTAAGACAGGCCATAAAGGCCTCGATTGGAGTGGTGATGATGAAGGATTATATGCATGTAGGGAAAGAATGAAATGGAATCTTTTGTTTGTCTTTATCTTTTCATTTGCAGTTTGTGTCACCAATTCTGTTCCCAGGATGACCATCCTATGTTTTGGTGTGTGATGCTAAATCATAAATGATTTAAAGTGGCCATTGTTAGTGTTAGGATGGTTTTCACACTGTTTCACACACATTCCTTTGTCTGCTCAGTGTCTATAGAATATTTACGATGTTAGTCTGTAAGGTAAACAGGGAGTCCTTATCTGGACTCACACATCGCCAGCTAGTATATCCTCTTGTCTAAACAGGAAACAACTAGGTCAGGTTTCTTTTCTTTGTATGTGTATATAAACGTTCTGCCGCCTGCAATAAACTGAAGAGGAAGCATTTGCTGTGTGCGGTGTGATTCTTCCCTGATCAGAAAGGCCTACGGGTATCGCAGATCGTATGGAAAACCTCTCCACGAATTAAGTTTCGTTTGGGCATGATAAAAATCTAACAGTTTTGGTGTCAGAAGCGAGATACTTTCAGCAATATCCAAAAAGGGAAATCACGCATCAAGGTGAGTTTAATGTACTTCCTTGTTGGCGGGGATTGTCCCGTATGCCAGCCAATAGGGCTGCATATGTTTTCGTGTCTTGGTTATGCATTAATTGTTTAATGATAATTTCCTTTGGTGGGATGATTTCGTCGACATTGGTTTCCTCACCTTAGATGTAAGATGCAAGATTAGAAGACGTTTTTTACGGTCTGTCTAATATAGGCGATATTGTCTGAAGTATCCAAAAGAATCCACGATAATTTATATGCCCGAAAAAAAATAGATGAATGAAAAATGAATTGTTTTTAAGAAGAAAATAAATAAATAAATAAAAAAAAAGTGAGAGAAAATAGAAAAGGAACTAAAGAAAAACGGACATTTTGAAAAGACTTTAAAATTTTTCAAAAGACTTCAATCTTGTTTTGGCTTTATAGTCTATTTTTTTCTCCTACCTAACAAAATTTGTGATTCAATTGGAGAGATTGGATTACTTTTTTTGTTTGATGACTGCGATCCCCCTGGTGCCTAGTGTTGTGTGTATTGTCTGTGTATTAAGTGTTGTGTGTCTGTTCTTTGTTCTGTGTTAAGAAGATGGGTCATAACGTTTCTCGCCCATTGCCGGAAGAAAATCCCAAAGATTGGATGTATAGGAATAGTGCCGGTTACTGGACTAATCCTTATTTAGATAATTTGGCAGGATGGAGTGAATGTATGTCGCAGGTAGATGATTTTCCTAGACATGGGTCATTTAAGACCCGCGATATGGAAAACGCGTATTCCATGGTGAACGGTGGATGGGGCGATCCGAATTGGGACTACACTTATATGCGTGAGTCCTATGATAAATGGGTAAATATGAAGAAGTACTGGGACAAAGGTCCAGAAAGAGTCAATGCTTCTAAATGCTCTTTGAATAAGAAACAATCGCCTCCGCCATACAATTCGACACCGTCTACTAGCCCTGGTCTTTATCCTGCGCTCCCTGTTGCTGCGTCTTTACAGCCCGCTTTTGCATTTGTACGAGAGCGAAATGAAATTCATGTTAAACCAGCGAAAGCTAGTGATATTGATGCTATATGTAGGAGTCTTCCTATTCCAACTAACCCCACAAAATATGTACAGATCTTGAAAAGCCACACTGCACGCACAGTTAACGGGCCCTGATTTTAGAACTATTCTTTTGCGTACTTTGGGAGACGATGTTACAGAGGAGTTGATCATTGAAAAATGTCCGACCCTCGCGCGAGTTAATGATGCCATTACAGGCGAGGGCACGGCCGCGAACCGTCACCAGATTTTTTGGGAAAACGATGCCAATGTAATGCAAATGTATAATGAGCTAAAGGATTTTCTGGATAACAGAATATCATCCAAGCGTGACATTTCACATGCAGCTAACACTAAGCAGGGTTTTAAGGAAACGCCATCTGCCTTTGTGGTGCGTTTTAAAGCAGCATGGGAGAATGATTCTAAACTGCCAACTGATGATACACACAATGTGTTGTTTATAAATACTTGTTTGAATAACATGAAAGCTTCTCAGGCTCAACTGATTCGCATCACGACAGACAGATTGCTCGAGAAGTCGGTAGATCAGTTCTGTGCTCGAATTAGAGATTTAGATGCCGCTGGAGGTTTTCAGTCTGCTTCTGGTTTAGTTAAGTCTGAACCCACTATGTTCTTTGCTGCAACAGGAAGTGGTGCATCCCAGCCACAGTACAAAACTCAAGGAGGAGGTTTTAGGAAAAAGGGGAGGTGCAATTATTGTGGGAAGTCTGGTCATTGGGTTAAAACTTGTAGACAGAGAATGGAAGATGAGAGAAGGGGCGTACCCACTCAGCGAGTAGAGAATACAGACCAGCATGCAGTCGTGCAGAGGCCCACACAGCAGCAATATCCTACCCAGTGGACTTCTGCATAGGGCAGCCTACGGAGCGATGAACCCCATGATTTTCGATGATAACTTTATCCTACAGTAATCACCCTTGACCTTGCCTAATGTCACGTTGCGCATAGACAATAAAGACTATTGTTTTCTTGTTGATACTGGCGCTACCTGTTCTTCAATTGCTGGGGGTGAATATTCTGGTCCCATTTCAGGAAAAAGTATCCGCTCCGTGGGAATAGATGGGGTTCCAATTTCATGTCCTGTAACTCACCTTTTGCCTGTAGTGACACCGACTGGTACTAATTTTTATCATAGCTTTACAATAATTCCAAACTCACCTTTAAACCTTTTAGGAAGAGATATGATGCATAAAATGGGAATGGAGATTCTGTTTTTCGAAAGCAATGTCTCACTGTCTTTTCCTTCTGTCCTCATGCTCTCAACCGAGCCACAGCCACATCCGGAAGATTTTTTCCAAGGTAGTACAGAGGTCCTGCCTGATGAACCGAATTTAGGTGAAGTTAACCCTAAATTATGGGCCTCTCACAAAGATGAGGCAGGTTTGATCCAGGTAAAACCGTATCATGCACTCATGAAAACACACCATCCGATTTTTGTTAAACAATATCCATTGTCAAAAGAGAAGAATGTTGGCATTGCTCCAGTTATTGACAATTTATTGTCACAAGGTGTTTTGATCGAGACACATTCACCGTATAACACACGATTAATCCGTCTTGAAGGCAGATAAAAAATGCTGGAGGCTAACACAGGATTTACGTGAGATTAATAAATTAGTTATTCCGTTAGCTCCTTTGGTGCCCGATGTAGCTACCGTTGTTAACTCTATACCAGCGACTCACAGATTTTTTACTGTGATTGATCTTTGTTCTGCTTTTTTCAGTGTCCCTTTGGCCTCAGAGACGCAGCCACTTTTCGCATTTACCTATAGGGGACGTCAATTCACCTGGACCCGTCTTCCTCAGGGTTTTGTTGACTCGCCAGCCGTATTCTCCGCTGTAGTGCACAGAACTTTGGCTGATATACACCTTCCAGAAACAACCTGCGTCCTTCAATACGCAGATGACATCCTTGTCACAGGACTGACTGAGCAGGACTGCCACAAAGCATCAGTGATTGTCTGCAATGTCCTGGCTCAGGCTGGATTTAAAGCTTCACACCAGAAACTACAGTGGGTGAAGAAAGGTCTCATATCTGGGCCATGTGATCTCAGAAGGCCAACGTAAGATATCGCAGGACCGAGTGCAGCTTGTGACTAGGTTTTCAAGACCTCAGACTGTGAAACAGATGCAGAGCTTCTTGGGACTGGTGAACTACTGCCGAGCATGGATCCCTGACTGCGCACAGCATGATAAAGTTTTGCGTAGTGCTATTGATCACAAAGCTCCTCCATCACATCTCATTCTGTGGACTCATGAAATGACTGACAGTTTTGCTGCCCTCAAGAAGGCTATACAGTCTGCTCCAGCTCTAGGTCTTCCGAATTATGCTAAGCCTTTTCATCTATATGTGCACGAACGTGGTGGTACGGCTGCGGGGATCCTAGCCCAGGAACACGGTGACAGATATCGCCCTGTTGCATATCTTTCCAAATCTTTAGACAACATAGCACAAGGGTTGCCCTCGTGCTTGCGTGCAGTGGCTGCTGCGGCTCTGATGGTCCGGGATGCTGAGAAAACGGTGCTGTCACATCCTTTGATACTGTACACCTCACATCAGGTAACAGCTATTTTACACAACCTCAACACACAACATATGACAGCACAACGTAGATCTGGTTATGAGACCACGCTCTTGGCAACGGAAAACTTAACTATTAAGCCTTCTTCACAGCCGCATTCAGCTGTAGTAGCTCTGCGTGATCTGCTAGACGATATTGACTTAGATGGTTTTGACGACACACATGATTGCCTTAAACACATTGAACAAGAGACCTCTTGTAGGCCCGATCTTTTAGATACGGCCCTGGAAGAGGGGGATTGTCTATATGTAGATGGTTCATGTTCAAAACCTTCTGATGGTGTGTATTTATGTGGATATTCGGTTGTAAGATTACCTGATGTAATAGTTGAAGCTAAATCATTACCATACACATCTGCACAAGCTGCAGAGTTGGTCGCACTCACAAGAGCATGTCAGTTGTCTGAAGGTAAAGTAGTGACTATATACACACTGATTCTAAGTATGCTTATGGTGTTGTGCATGATTTTGCCAAAACATGGAAGCAAAGAGACTTTAAAACAGCTGATGGAAAGCCCATAGCACATTTTAATCTCATAGGTGACCTTTTAAAAGCTGTTCAACTCCCTGCCAAAGTGGCCATAGTGAAGGTTAAAGGACATGCCGTAGGTGATTCAGAGGAAATTCAGGGAAATACGTTAGCGGATAAAGTAGCTAAGGAAGCAGCAAAACAACCAGTAGATTTGGACACAGTACATACAAATCCTGAGATCTCGATGATGTCACATATCTCCAGTATACCAGACATTGACCTAAAAATACTTCAAAGTCAGCCTACTGAGGAGGACATTGAGTATTGGCTTCTAAACAATGTAAATCAGATTCTGCTGGTATCATTAGAGATGTAGATGGCAAAATTGCTCTTCCCAAACTAGCCTTAATAGTGTTGGTGAAGCATTATCATGGGATGTCACACATTAGCATAGCTAAAGTCATACAGGCTATAAATGCATTATACTGTATTGCTGATGTAGCTAAAACAACCAAGCTAGTGTTGGATTCATGTTTGACTTGTGCCAAAACTAACGTACATCGACCTGTACAACATACTGCGCTTATTTTTCCTGAAGCCCCTTTCCAACACCTACAGATAGATTTTACACATATGCCAGCTGTACGAAATTTGAGATATCTGTTGGTTATAGTTGACAGATTCAGTAAGTGGCCAGAAGCATTTGCATGTGCGACAGAGAATGCTAAAACGGTTGTCAAAATATTAACAAAAGAGATCATCTCTAGGTTTGGTATTCCTAGTGTGATTGAAAGTGATAACGGCACACCTTTTGCTTCGAAGGTAACACAACTTTTGGCTAAAAGCTTAGCAATTGACTGGCATTTTAATATTCCCTATAACCCACAGTCAGCTGGAGTGGTAGAGAGAACAAACAGAACCATTAAGGAACGTATTACTAAAGCCTGCATTGAAACAGGCGAAATTGGACTGTTGTTCTCCCGGCAGTGCTCACAGAAATGAGAATGACCCCATCTTCAACTACCAAACTGTCACCTTTTGAAATTTTAATGGGCCGGCCTTTCCCGACCCCATGGGTCAGGGGACGCACTGGCATTTCTTCCTTAGGTAACCTGGAAGTGATGGTGGACGACTACGTTTCTGCCCTGGTTGAGAAATTAAATTCTATCAGTGCTGATGTCTCACTAACTCTTCCTCTGCCCACAGATAAGCCAACACACCCTTTTGTGCCTAATCAGCAGGTCCTGATACGAAGTCTGAAGCCTACCAAGGTCGGTGAGCCGAAGTATCTGGGTCCAGCAAATGTTCTAGCTGTAACCAGAACTGGAGTTCTGACTGATCATCAGCCACAGTGGATACATGCAAGCAGGATCAAAACAGCACCCACTTAATCTGTGCACTAATTGGTCTGTTGGCCTAAGAAGCCTGCCTAAGTGAGTATTCAGGGCTGAAACAGTTGAGAGCCCACGGAAAGATCCTTTCTTTATAGTAGAAAGGGGGCCACCTCCGGGGTGAAGATCTGACTCACTTAACTGTTTGTTTAGCTTACCCTGATACCTGCTCTAGGTCTAAATTCTATAACAATATGTGCATAGTTGGAATTACACTCCCAATGTTGTTTAACCCCTTTGAATACTTTATTCAAGGAGCCCCACGTCTGCAAGGAGAAGAGACTTGGCTAGAGCATCCGGATCCACCTCATGCATATGCAACCAACATGTGGTGGAGACTAGCTAATCACACTGCTAAAACTATGGGTGGAAGGGGAGATTGTTATGTATGTACACTTATCCCTCACAGCACACACGAGCTTCCAGTTGTTGCTATCGGACCTAGTTCCACTGATGAGTTGAAGTGTGTGTCTTCAATGAGCAGTCCTGATTCTGTCTGGCAGTGTCCATGTAAAGTGCTCCAAGGTGCTTCTAATTCCACTAGTCTCTGTCTTACATGTTCAATAAACTATAGCCAGATAAATTTAACTCTTAGTTTTAATTCTGTGCCACCTGTTAGTTTAGGCATTGTACTCCAAATACCTAAGCACCTTTCTTGTGTTTCCCGAAGTAGAGGAAGTAAAGTTTTAGGAACCATTCCGTCAGTTTACTGTAATACTACGGAGACTCGACCCCTTAATTATTCTAATAGGGACTGCCGTGTATGTATATCTGTCCAACAAAAAGAAAGGCAGGCTCTGGCAGGACATATAACCTTTGCCAGGATATTGGCTAACTGCCAGAGTAACTGTACGTTTGAGCGCATACCAGGTCCACAGGAACACTGGTTGTTAAAGATTGGTATTGGATATGCGGACATACGGTGTATACAGCTCTCCCAAGCGACTGGTCTGGGGTGTGTGCACTGATTCAGCTACAAGATGCTGCCTTAATTGTAAGACCTATTACAAGTGGTAGAAGGCCTAAAAGAAGTTTAGAAGAAAGATCTACATTTAGTTCAATATCTAGAGATAATCCTGTCCCTAAGGAACATCGTCTTTGGAAAAGTGCAGAAAAGTTTTTGAATCTCTTTTTCCATCTGTTGGTGTAGTTAATCTGATGATAGAAGTTGAGGTAACCCGGTATGAGTTAATCTCTTTCATGAACGCCACCACAGCTATGATGCAAGGAATTAGAGTGGAACTTCGAGGTTTGAGATTAACTGCCCTTCAAAATCGTTTGGTTTTGGATCAACTCACTGCTATGCAAGGTGGAGTATGTGCTGTTGTAGGTTCTACCTGTTGTACCTATATACCCGATAATGATGCTGATGGTCATATTATCGAACAAGCACTGAAAAACATCACTGAAGCTTCTCGTCGTCTTGGAGAACGTGAAACATCTGCTGAACAAAGTTTTTTTGAGAAGATTAAGAGTTTGTTTACGAGTGTTGAACACTATTTTGTTTTAGGAATGATTCTTTTATTGATTGTTGGAATTATACTTTGTATGTTGCCATGTTTGATGATGATGGTAAGACAGGCCATAAAGGCCTCGATTGGAGTGGTGATGATGAAGGATTATATGCATGTAGGGAAAGAATGAAATGGAATCTCTATGTTTTTGTTTGTCTTTATCTTTTCATTTGCAGTTTGTGTCACCAATTCTGTTCCCAGGATGACCATCCTATGTTTTGGTGTGTGATGCTAAATCATAAATGATTTAAAGTGGCCATTGTTAGTGTTAGGATGGTTTTCACACTGTTTCACACACATTCCTTTGTCTGCTCAGTGTCTATAGAATATTTACGATGTTAGTCTGTAAGGTAAACAGGAGTCCTTATCTGGACTCACACATCGCCAGCTAGTATATCCTCTTGTCTAAACAGGAAACAACTAGGTCAGGTTTCTTTTCTTTGTATGTGTATATAAACGTTCTGCCGCCTGCAATAAACTGAAGAGGAAGCATTTGCTGTTGTAGGTTCTACCTGTTGTACCTATATACCCGATAATGATGCTGATGGTCATATTATCGAACAAGCACTGAAAAACATCACTGAAGCTTCTCGTCGTCTTGGAGAACGTGAAACATCTGCTGAACAAAGTTTTTTTGAGAAGATTAAGAGTTTGTTTACAGTGTTGAACACTATTTTGTTTTAGGAATGATTCTTTTATTGATTGTTGGAATTATACTTTGTATGTTGCCATGTTTGATGATGATGGTAAGACAGGCCATAAAGGCCTCGATTGGAGTGGTGATGATGAAGGATTATATGCATGTAGGGAAAGAATGAAATGGAATCTTTTGTTTGTCTTTATCTTTTCATTTGCAGTTTGTGTCACCAATTCTGTTCCCAGGATGACCATCCTATGTTTTGGTGTGTGATGCTAAATCATAAATGATTTAAAGTGGCCATTGTTAGTGTTAGGATGGTTTTCACACTGTTTCACACACATTCCTTTGTCTGCTCAGTGTCTATAGAATATTTACGATGTTAGTCTTTAAGGTAAACAGGGAGTCCTTATCTGGACTCACACATCGCCAGCTAGTATATCCTCTTGTCTAAACAGGAAACAACTAGGTCAGGTTTCTTTTCTTTGTATGTGTATATAAACGTTCTGCCGCCTGCAATAAACTGAAGAGGAAGCATTTGCTGTGTGCGGTGTGATTCTTCCCTGATCAGAAAGGCCTACGGGTATCGCAGATCGTATGGAAAACCTCTCCACTAATTAAGTTTCGTTTGGGCATGATAAAATCTAACACCCATTAATAGGAGTAAAGCTTTGTTATTGATTGTCTGTTATAATTACACTGCTGTCTACAGGGTTACTTGTAAAATAATTTGGATTTATATTAACTGTCTGGATTTCTTGCCTGATGTTTTCAACTTTTATCAAAAAGGTCATGAAATCATTACTACCTAATGATGGTGTGCATGTGAGTGCAGTGCTTTTATATCCTGTTAATTTTGCTGAATAAAAATCTAGTATTATGCTTGTTATTTTCTATGACGGAGGAGAAATATGCTGATCAGCAGCACTAAGAGATTTTCTATAATTTAGGAGGCTCTCCTTCCATGCTATTTGAAATAATGTCAATTTTGTTTGACGCCATTTACATTCTAATTTCTGAGTGGTCTGTTTTAAGGTGTGTGTATGATCATTTTACCACTGTGCTAATTTTTTCTCCTTGACCATTTTGGTCTTAAGGGGAGCTACATCATCTAGAGTATAACGAAACGTTGATTCTAGGTATTCAGTGACCCAGTCAAGCTCTGCGGGGTCAGACGGAGATCTATCTAATATCGTAATTTCTGGAAGATTATTGATAAAACGCGCTGCTGTAGCTGACGTGAAAGTACACTTAACACGGTAACGTGGTGAGGTAGTAATGCAATGACTGAGGCAGATTTTAAAAGAGATGAGATAATGGTCTGAAATAGCTACAGACTGTGACTAATTATGGCTAAGTTTTCTATTTTTAATACAAATGTTAACAACAAATCGAGAGTGTGTCCACCACTATGAGTGGGTCCTATAACATTTTGATTAATTCTACCTGAATGTAGAATGGACACAACTGCTGCTCTTAAGGAGTCTTCCTGATTATCAAAATGAATATTAAAGTCACCAACAATTAATGCTTTGTGTAAAGAAGTAGCTAAATTTGTGATGAAATCTGCAAATTCTATGAGAAAATCAGAGTAGGACCCTGGGGGTCTGTAAATTATAATTAGTGGAATTGACTGACTGGACCTGCTTTTGGACACTGACAACATATTTTATGTTGGTGTAAAGAACTTCAAATGTTTTACATTTGTGTTTAGTCTTTTGTGTGACGCTTAGATTATTATTATAAATAGCTGCGACTTCACCTCCTCTGCCATTTAGACAGGGTTGGTGTATGTAACTATACCCAGGAGGACTCGCTTCATTTAATGCTACATATTCATTCGGTTTAATCCACGTTTCTGTCAAACACATTATTTAAAATTCCTGGTCGGTAATAATTTCGTTTATAGTAAGCGCTTTTGACGTGAGAGATCTAATATTTAACAATCCTATCTTTAGATCAGAGGTGCTGCTGTGCGTTCAGTCCTATTTAATTTAATATTAATCAGGTTACCTAAACAGACTTTCTGAGAATTCCTAAATTTTGGTTTCGCTCAGAGGACAGACACAGTCTCAATATGGTATCCTGAGTGACGACTTTGTGCAGCTAGCAGACAGTCGGTTTAGCCTGTCTGTCTGCTCCCTTGCCTTGGCTCTGGACAGTCACTTGTTAACTAGTGTTTTCTGAGACTATGACCTATACTACAGGAAATGAGAGCAGCAGCTTCCCAAGTGGAATGGATACCGTCCCGCCGCTAACAGGCCAGCCTTGCCCTCAAAATTGCTCCAATTATTTATGAAGCCCACATTGTTTTTGGAGCACCACTCGGACATCCAGCAGTTCAGTGACCATAGCCTGTTGGACACGTGAAGCGGAGAGGAATAGTGCTCCCGTGGGCGAGCCTTAGCGTTAGCTTTGTCTTTCCGAGCCATCACTCATTCGCCCCTCTGTGAGGGCTCTAATGCCAGAGTCAGGGGAATGCTAACTCCTCCTAGGGCATCCAGACTTTCCCTTGCAGAACCTGGACTGCTCTCGGCACTCACTACTTCTCTCTAGACTCTGAATGCGCTCCTCTAATGCTAAGATCTTCTCAGTCAAAGAGCAAACTAGGTTACACTTCTTACAGATAAAATTATCGCTAACAATGGAGAAAGACTGAGAAAACATGTCACACTTCACACACTATATGAACTGGATGTTCGCCCTAGCAGAGAAATTATGTACCTTAATGTGGTTACTGTAGTGTGTGTTCGTAGTTCTGATGGGAATGGTCTCCACTCACTGCTTTCAAACTCTCAAACAGGGAATAAAGCTCTCTTCCGGAAGCAAAAAGAGACGAAACGGAGCCAACGGAAAGTAAAGGATGCAGGAAATCAAAACGATATTTTGATGCGATGAGAGACAGAAAAAACTAACTGTAAAATTTTAAACGCCAATACAAACAAAATTCCCGGCAAACAATCAACAACAGGAAACAGGAACTGACGTCAATTTTCATCCTCCTGTTTGATGCAGATGTGAAACCTACACCCTACAGGCCTACAGGGATGACCAAGAGTACCTTCTCTCTTAAGTGGAAATGGTCAGGAGGAACACAGTCTTTACAGTGAGAAACCTCCAAAGCACCTCGGCCAACGATTTGAAGAGAGGCTCCAAAGGGGCCTCCAAAACGATGACCAAATCCCACGCATGCACTCTAGGTCGTGCCGGAGGCATCAGTCTCCGGGTACCGCGTAGAAAACACGTCACAAACGGGTTTCTACCCACTGACTGCCCCACAATGTGGGCGTGATATGCCACAATGGCGAACACGTAGACCTTTTGAAATGAGCCAACCCTGGTGAACTGTTCCTAAAGGAATTCCAGCACTGGGCCAAACAGACAGGTAACTGTCTAATTGGCCACACAAATTCACTCCCTGGTCCATGTAGGTGAAGACAAAATTATCCAAAGATTTTATCAAGTATGGTGAAATCCCAAGTTCCGCAGACAAGGTTAACATGTCACTCAAAACTGCAAGACATCTAAGAAGAAGAATTATGGATCTATAATCAAGGTCCTGGAGGAACGTTGTTTCATTACACTGCATCAGCTATATATGGTTGAAATGACAATAAAAGCTTCTTGACTTGACTTGACTTGATCAAGGCTCCAGCAGTGAGAACGCCAGCACCACCCGGATCATTTAGACATCTTCAGATGCTCCACACTTCCAAGAGCGTGAGGTTTCAGGATTTACTTTTCATAATAGACAAATTCTCAAGATAGGTAGAAGCATTTGCAACTAAACATGGCACAGCAATGCACAGAGCCAAAATACTGGTCAAAGACATTCTTCCATGGTGGGGGTTACCAGAATGTATAGATTCTGAACACATCTGGGAACACATTTCACAGGTGCAGTGTGCAAAGAATTATGTCAAATATTGAACATCCAGTGGTGAACATTACACTGCCCATACAGACCACAAACCTAAGGACAAACAAAGAGGGTGAACCGAATTATAAAGAACGCTTATCAAAAAGTCACCAGGAAGGGATTCCCTGTCCAGAAGCCTTACCCTCTGTACTCTCCAGAATTTGAGCAACACATACAAGAAAACTGGACTAAGCCCTTTTGAGATCATTACAATCGTCCCATGTCTTTACCTGGAACCATAGATTTATGAAAGGCTGATACACGCCTGGTCAATGGTTTATGATTGACAAACCTCAGAGACTACCATTGGAATCAAGGTGCGAAGGTCCATTTCAGGTTCTTTTAGTAACTAATGCAGCAGTTAATATGAATAATTAAATGGATTTATGTGAACCATTGCAAATACGCTAATATGCCTAAAGTTTAGGGACAGATGGCAGTTGTGTTTTTCAGAATCCAGATATGGCGGAACTAGGGTTTTTAGGCTCTAGCTGGTCACTTGAGGACGAAGACATTAACATTCCACCACTGATAAACAATATAGTGTCCTACCAGCATATAAAGTCCTACCAGCATCAAATAGGGACAGCTTAATTGGCAGCTAGGTATGATTTATTTAAAATCTTTTCTTGGAAAGATGAGTTCCCCTTTGCTCTTGTATGTGATTACAGGTGTTCCAGTGTTACAGAGGAAGAGCAAAGACATTAAACGCTTCGACCCTACTCCACTGGCCACCAAGATGAACATGTCTGAACATACACAGAGCACAGCAACATCCGCCACTTCCAAAAGATGGCAACATCGACAAATAAATAAAGAAAAAAGTACTTAAGCATTCAAGAGAATTCATACTTTACCATGAACTCTTATTCTGTTGTCTTAAGTAATTGAGCCTGTATACAGAATGCCGTATCCATGATTAATGAAAAGTTTAATTTGTGATCAAAAATGTAAAAAAAAAGGGGAGATTGAAAGATTATGAGTATCAATAATAAAATACATTTACATTGTGGCTGCCTCTTAGATACAATCAGCTGTGTCTGTGGGGGTTTTATCAAGATGGCCCATACAGGTGATGGGTGTCGGCCAGACAACACACACAATGGACATTCAGTTTTGTGTATTGAGGACCCTCCACAGGAAGTCCTTATCCTTATAAGTCCTTCTGTACTCTTGTATAAAGATCTGTCTCACCGACAGATCTTGGGTGAAGATATTTTGAAGACCGAAAAGCTAACATCGCTGTTGAAGACCCTCTACACTGTTACCTTCAATAAATTCTTCTCCCCACAAGAACTCTGGTCAAGCTCACTTAGTTTATGTATTAGATTAATCTAATATATTGGCGAGCCAATATATTGGCAATATATTACATCTGAATCCAAGATGGCGGCGCAGCAGTAGCTCGCAGCGGCCTCTCCGGATCCAAAAATGGTGCTTTCACCATATTTAGCACGACCCTTCACAATACATGGACACCAGAGTCAGCTGTGTTCATGTGTACAACCACCAGACACTGCTACGGTACAGGCATCATGCAACCAACAATCTGCATGATGATCTTATCAACAACATTCGCGACCTCGGCTTGCTGCGACCTCGGCCACAAAGACCAGGCCCCCAGACCTCGGTGTTACCTGATGCCGGTGGCCAGGAGAGGAGACGTCAAAAGTGCTGTTCGAGGAAGCGGAAGCGTGGCAAGCGGGCGGGTGTCCATACTAGGCTAAATGCTAACCCTAGCCGGCCGGCTCTCCCGTCCATTTTTCTTTCCAATGTCTGCTCCCTGGATAATAAACTGGACTACATCCAACTCCAGTGAACCACACGGCGAGAGTTTAGAGACTGTTGCATCTTTGTTTTCACGGAGACGTGGCTCAGCGACAGAGTTCCGGAAGCCACCATCCAGCTAGACGGGCTAACCATGTTTCGAGCCGACAGAAACGCAGCTCTGTGCGGTAAGACTCGCGGTGGTGGCGTGTGTGTTTATATCAACACGGAATGGTGTAAGAACTCTGTGCTTGTTTCATGCTACTGCTCATCGCTAGTGGAGTTTGTGACTGTTAGATGCAGACCATTTTATCTGCCACGGGAATTCACCACTGTTTACATCGTCAGAGTGTACATTCCTCCCAGTGCTAATGATCACGAATTACAAGACCACATCACCTGCTTGTGACCGTGACCCCACCCTCCCAGATGCGCTGAATGACTTCTACACCCGGTTCGAGGTGCAGAACAATGTGGTGGCGAGGAGACCCCATCCCTCCTCCCACTGACCTGGTGCTCTGTCTAACCACAGCTGAAGTGAGGAAAACTCTATGCAGAGTTAACCCACGGAAGTCTGCTGGACCAGACAACATTCCTGGCAGAGTGCTCAGGGAATGTGCAGAACAGCTAGCAGATGTCCTCACTGACATCTTCAACATCTCCCTGAGCAGCAACGTAGTTCCCACGTGCCTCAAGACAACGACCATTGTTCCCGTGCCGAAGAAGTCTTCTGTCTCCAGCCTCAATGACTATCGCCCCGTCGCGCTCACACCCATCGTGATTAAGTGCTTCGAGAGGCTCGTCATGAGGCACATTAAGACACAGCTTCCACCCTCCCTGGACCCCATGCAGTTTGCGTATCGTCCAAACCGTTCCACGGATGATGGCCCTCACCCACCTGGATAACAAGGACTCGTATGTATGAATGCTATTCATTGACTTCAGCTCAGCATTCAACACGATCATTCCTCAGCACCTGATCGAGAAGTTGAACCTTCTGGGCCTGAACACCTCCCTCTGTAACTGGATCCTGGACTTCCTGACTGGGAGACCTCAGTCAGTCAGGATCGGGAACAGCATCTCCCGCACCACCACACTGAGCACTGGGGCCCCCCGGGGATGTGTGCTCAGCCCACTGCTGTTCACCTTGCTGACTCACGACTGTGTAACAATGCACAGCTCGAACCACATCATCAAGTTCGCTGATGACACGACCGTGGTGGGTCTAATCAGCAAGAACGACGAGTCAGCATACAGAGAGGAGGTGCAACGGTTAACTGCCTGGTGTGGAGCAAACAACCTGTCTCTGAACGTGGACAAAACGAAAGAGATGGTTGTGGACTTCAGGAGAGCACAGAGCGACCAATCTCCACTGATTATTGATGGATCCTCAGTGGAGATCGTCAAGAGCACCAAATTCCTTGGTGTTCATCTGGCAGACAACTCAACACCAGCTCAATCACCAAGAAAGCCCAGCAGCGTCTCTACTTTCTGAGAAGGCTGAGGAAAACCCACCTCCCTCCCCCCATCCTGTCTATGTTCTACAGAGGGACCATTGAGAGCATCCTAAACAGCTGCATCACTGCCTGGTTTGGGAACTGCACCATCTCGGACCGCAAGTCCCTACAGAGGATAGTGAGGACAGCTAAGAAGATCATCGGAGTCTCTCTCCCCTCTATCATTGACATTTACACACACGCTGCATCCATAAAGCACACAGCATTGTGGACGATCACACACACCCTCACACACACTTTTACACTCCTACCATCAGGAAAACGGTTCCGAAGCATTCGGGCCGCCACAACAAGACTATGCAACAGTTTCTTTCCACAAGCCATCAGGCTTCTTAATACACAGAAATGAAACAGAACTCACACACACACACTCACTCAAATGTGTGTAACGAACTGTGAAATTTTTCCTGGACTTAACACTTAACACACACTCATCACTCATCTCAATCCATTCCACCACCATTCATTTATTTATTATTTATTATTCTCGACTGTACCACACTCTTAACTGCTGTTTTTTGCACATTTATCACTTATCACTGTATTATACTCTTTACATGCTGTTTTTTGCACCTTCGACTGCTGCTATATTTTTGCACTACATTGTTCTGTTTATATTTACTTCTGGGATATAGTTTTTAGTTTGTATAGTTTTTACAGTCGTCTCGTACACTACTGTATAATCAAGTATACAGTAGGTTTACTGGTCGGCGCTATATTGGGTTTTGTGTCTTGTCTTGTGTCGTCTGTCTGTACTGTCTGTCTGCACTGTTTGCACTAGGTTGCACTTGATGCACTTTATGTAACTTGTGTTGTAGCTCTATGTTGTTTTGTTTGTTGTTGTTTAGTGTAGCACCAGGGTTCTGGAGAAACGTTGTCTCGTTTTTACTGTGTACTGTGTACCACTGTGTATAGTAGAAATGACAATAAAAGCCTCTTGACTTGACTTGACTTGACTTGACTTGAGCCACCCAAACCAAACACAGCCAAATCTAACATAGACTAGGCCTCCAAATCCCCCAGATCTCAAACTAATGTCATGGAGGCTGCTAAACATCTGAGTGCCAAACACTACACATACCTTCAGAGTGTTAACCCTGTTTCTGTGGGACAAAGTATGAGGTAGATACATTTTATTGTGCATATTAAACTCAGTCAAAAGGCTTAATCAGAAATTGTTTCATGCTGTACTTTCACCCCTGCACAGATGCAACAACCCCTTTAACCCTCACCACTAGTCACTAGCTTCTCTCTCCTCTGGTGGATGAACTGACTGCCCTTTCCTCTTTTCAATGCTACGGTTATCTTAGAATTAAAACGTTCTAAAACCAAACGTAACGCAAAATGCCTGAGATTTCACTTACAGTTGCTGCATGTTTCAGACTGAAGCTGCACTTGACTGTATTTGCCAAATAGTACAGTGGGGCAAAAAAGTATTTAGTCAGCCACCAATTGTGCAGGTTCTCCCACTTAAAAAAATGAGAGGCCTGTAATTTTCATCTTAGGTACCCTTCAACTTTGAGACACAAAATGAGAAAAAAAAATCCTGAAAATCACATTGTCTGATCTTTAAAGAATTTATTTGCAAATTATGGTGGAAAATAAGTATTTGGTAACCTACAAAAAAGCAAGATTTCTGGTTCTCACATACCTGTAACAACTTCTTTAAGAGGCTCCCCTGTCCTCCACTTCTTACCTGTATTAATGGCACCTGTTTTAACTTATTATCAGTATAAAAGACACCTTTCCACAACCTCAAACAGTCAGACTCCAAACTCCATTATGGCCAAGACCTGCACCAGGCTGGGAAGACTGAATCTGCAATAGGTAAGCAGCTTGGTGTGAAGAAATCAACTGTGGGAGCAATTATTAGAAAATGGAAGACATACAAGACCACTGATAATCTCCCTCGATCTGGGGCTCCACGCAAGATCTCACCCAAAATGATCAAAATGATCACAAGAACGCTGAGCAAAAAACCCAGAACCACACGGGGGGACCTGGTGAATGACCTGCAGAGAGCTGGGACCAAAGTAACAAAGGTTACCATCAGTAACACATTACGCCACCAGGGACTTAAATCCTGCAGTGCCAGACGTGTCCCCCTGCTTAAGCCAGTACATGTCCGGGCCCATCTGAAGTTTGCTAGAGAGCATTTGGATGATCCAGAAGAGGATTGGGAGAATGTAATATGGTCAGATGAAACCAAAATAGAACTTTTTGGTAGAAACTCAACTTGTCGTGTTTGGAGGAGAAAGAATGCTGAGTTGCATCCAAAGAACACCATACCTACTGTGAAGCATGGGGGGTGTAAACATCATGCTTTGGGGCTGTTTTTCTGAAAGGGACCAGGACGACTGATCCGTGTAAAGGAAAGAATGAATGGGGCCATGTATCGTGAGATTTTGAGTGAAAACCTCCTTCCATCAGCAAGGGCATTGAAGATGAAACGTGGCTGGGTCTTTCAGCATGACAATGATCCCAAACACACCGCCCGGGCAACCAAGGAGTGGCTGTGTAAGAAGCATTTCCAGGTCCTGGAATGGCCTAGCCAGTCTCCAGATCTCAACCCCATAGAAAATCTTTGGAGGGAGTTAAAAATCTTTGTTGCCCAGCGACAGCCCCAAAACATCACTGCTCTAGAGGAGATCTGCATGGAGGAATGGGCCAAACTACCAGCAACAGTGTGTAAAAACCTTGTGGAGACTTACAGAAAACGTTTGATCTCTGTCATTGCCAACAAAGGGTATATAACAAAGTATTGAGATGAACTTTTGTTATTGAACAAATACTTATTTTATACCATAATTTGCAAATAAATTATTTTAAAATCAGACAATATGATTTTCTGGATTTTTATTTTCTCATTTTGTCTCTCATAGTTGAAGTGTACCTATGATGCAAATTACAGGCCTCTCTCATCTTTGTAAGTGGGAGAACTTGCACAATTGGTGGCTGACTAAATACTTTTTTGCCCCACTGTACACATGAAAGCATTTCATCTTCTACAATGGAATTCTAGTTAAAAAGACGACTTTGATGGTTTTTCTCAATTCAAAATCCATGTGAAGATTTGATTCAAACCTGTTTTTGGGTGAACTGTACAAATCTAAATTTGTTCAAGGAAAACTGTTGCCATGTGGTCACGACATTCAATTTAAATTATTGAATGTTGTTTCCATAAGACAATAATGACATTTTATACACTTGCTTAAAATGACAAAAAAATCAATATTAGCTCTGCCCACTTCACAATCAAACTGTCATAAATTTTTGGGTCATGATTGGACAGAAAAGTTCTAACCTTTGTAAATATATGTACATATTTGGGTGGTTGTATTCACTGGTAGTAGGGGTGTGGCTGCCATTGCTGTTTGGTGTGGGTTTGTACCCGTGATAGTATGGGAGTTCAGGTAAGTTGTTTGTCTTTAATTTTGTGTTTTCTTTTTGTAGGTAATTTAGATTTTGTATTGAAAAAAAAAAAAAAGTTTCATGAGAAGTTTTCTTGAGGTGTGAAAGGAGTTGCGTTAAACAAGTATGCATTGTGTCCCTACATTTTGAAATTATTAGTGTAGTATCAGTGTTCCCCACAGTGTTCCTATCATACATGAAGGATTGAACATATTGATTGTCGTATGAGCTGTATTGCTTCTGATTTTTAGTCATTAAAGCAAGTATCTGTTCTTTTATTGGCTGATTTGGCCATGTGAGAATTGACTGTATGCTTCTGTGAAAATGGTGAGCCAGAGCCTGTGATTCTGAGGCATATTACTGGAAATTCAATCTGGACCAGATTGCATGTAAGGATTTTCTCCATTTGCACCCAAGCAATTAGTTGCAACTTGGACACACCAGGGTAGCAAAAGTTTAGAACCAAAAAAAGCTACTTATATTACACATATACGTACCACATACCACAGGATCAGGACATGTTTTTGATATTTTACAAATACGCAAATTATTATACAAAACCTGAACTCTGCGTTGGGTTGCACTTGTTTCATTTACATTCACATTCATGGATGCTTTCATGCATTTATTATTATTTTTTGTGTGTGCGAGAGAGAGAGAGAGAGAGAGAGAGAGAGTTTATTACATTTAATTTTATTTCCCTGATTTAAGCTAGGAAAAATTAAATGTAAAAAAATCTAATTAGAATAGAATTTATATTAAAAAAAATACATATGTTTGATTTTTATTTTGACTTTATTTCTGTCATTTCTTTGTTCATTCTTTAAATCTGGAGCCAAAGTTTGACAATAAAGCAACCATTTGATGTCAATTCTTTGACTCTTCCACAAAACCTCTCCCTCAACTGCTGTTTATACCTTATATAGTCAAAGATCTCATGTATGTATTATGTGAGTGTTCTTTGAAGATCTTACATTTGAATATAAAGAAGTCACATAACTTTTAGTCCTTTCTGGTTTCTCAGCCACATACTGAGTATATGTTTACTTTCAAATCAAATTTCATTTGTCACACACATACATAGAGAGTACGACATGCAGTGAAATGCTCTGTGCGACTGTCCAACATTTAAACATAAAAAAGAATAGAATTAAGGATAAAAAATAAGGTAGATAAATAAAAAGTATAAACTATAGAAAATATATGAAAATACTTTAAAAGGTTAAACGTCCTGAAGCTGCTTTAAACTGATGTGTTAGTGTTTTTTAGCAATATTAAAATCTCATATTTTACAATATGAAGGTCACATGACCAACAATGCTAATCTTCCACAATGTGTGTGTGGTGTATTGTACCAGCACAAATGGATTATTATTTTTTTTTACCTCTGGTCTGAATTAAATTTCTAAAAAATCATATGAATGAAATGTATTTATCTGTTTATTTTGTATTATTATTATAGAATAAAGCTGGTACTCACGTTCTTGTGCAGCAGTGGAAGGTTTGCTGGTCTTCTGCAGAAATGTGTGGAGGGTAAAGTCTCTTCTTTTTATTGCTACAGCAGTCACTCCCCTCTATCCTGTAGGGAATCACTGTGATTTCCTGGAAATGCTCACTTTCAGATACTTCCTGCTTGATCAAAATTTAAGAAAGTTGTTGAATTCCTGTTTTAGCTTCATCATAGCACACAGAAAACCTCAAACTTTCAATGATCAGTTTAGTCAAGTAATTAAAAAGGTGAATCATTTATCAGTTCTAAACCTGCTGAAGCCCAAACAAGCTTAGTGGCAGTATTAAGAAACTGTTCTTGATATTGTGGTTCTGGTGTGCTGCAGGATGGCTGCTCTGGTGAGAGCTCTGGGCAAACTTTACAGCTTTATTTGCCTTTTCATTGTGTTTGTGAGTCTATTTGTAAATATCTCTTCATTCATCATTCAATACAAACATTTTCAGACATCAGATCGTCTTTAAAAATGGGCTCCCTGGCGAGGACGTGCCGCTGTCTTTACATCCACACTGGAGAAGGAGAATGAAGAGAAAGAAGTGAAAGATTCTGCTGGGATTCTGTGCAGAACTCAGAAAAGGCCTTTCAAACCCCCTCTTCAGAGTATTTTTCTAGCATTTACATTTACATTTGCGGTATTTAGCAGACGCCCTTATCCAGAGCGACGTACAAAAGTGCTTTAAGTCTCTAGTAATGAATAAATCCACACTGGTACGCCAGATTACAAACTTAATATAAATATAACCCTAGAATTCTACAAACTTGGAATGTGCTAATTAAGTGTTTCAGGAAGAGGTAGGTCTTCAGTCGTCGCTTGAAGATAATCAGGGACTCCGCTGTATGGACATCTAGAGGAAGATCATTCCAACACCTTGGTGCCAGAACAGAGAAGAGAAGTGTACTTACCTCTCATTCTGAGAGAAGGTGGTACCAGTCGAGCAGTGCTGGAGGATCTCAGACACAACAAGTGTGAGATGTGATGAGGTCATTGAGGTAAGATGGCGCTGGTCCATTTTTGGCTTTTTAGGCAAGCATCAGTGTTTTGAATCTGATACGTGCAGCTACTGGAAGCCTAGCAAATGTTCAGTAAATGCTTAACAAAATGGATCAACTAAATACTCGGATAACATTTCAGTGAGACATAAAGAACTGCTGTTTTAGAGATTCACTGAGAGATGTTTGTACACCACCCTTCCGTACAGCAGAGTTTCACCTCCCGGTTTCAATATTACATTTTATCTATTACCAGGACAGAACATCTGCTTTTCGGGTAGCAAAGACTTCTGTTCAGACTTCAGTTGGCATTTAGTCAGCAGTGGCATGAGGCACGTGAACGAACATGGCCCGGTTATGGTGGAGGTGGAACCATCTTTAAGGTAGCAAACAAGATATGGATCAGTTGTTAAGTGTATTATTTGGCCCAGCTGTAAAATGTAGAACTGTGGGACACTTGAGCAACTTGTTTCCTCAGTCCCCAGATGTTTGCAGACTGTTATAAAAGAAGAGGGTAACAGTGGTAAACATTAGATTAGATTAGATTCAACTTTATTGTCATTACACATGTACAAGTGCAAGGCAACGAAATGCAGTTTGGGTCTAACCAGAGTGCAATAACAGCAAGTGCAGGATATATAGTTTTTACATGAATTTACATAGTTAAATAAAATGAAATATAGACTATAAACAGTAATTTAAAGATGTATATGTACTATAAATGTAGTATACAGATGAATATATATGTACTAAAAACATAATATACAGATGACTATGAATATATATGTACTATGAACAATAATATACAGATGGATATATTTATATGTATTGTGAACATGATATACAGATGCCTATTACTATACACAGAGAACGGTATATATACAATGGTGATAAGTTGATGTTGAGCAGCAATACAAAAAAAACATGGCCTTGTCCCAACTTTTTTGAGATGTGTTGATGCCATGAAATTTAAAATCAACTTATTTTTCCCTTAAAATGATACATTTTCTCAGTTTAAACATTTGATATGTCATCTATGCTGTATTCTGAATAAAATATTGAAACTTGAACTTTCCAGATCATTGCATTCTGTTTTTATTCACAATTTGTACAGTGTCCCAACTTTTATAAAATCGGGTTTGTATATATAGGGATTTGTGTTCATATAGCCACAAGGTTAGTAAAGTCTGGTACTAATGTAGGTGTTGTGAGGAGGCCTGGGGTGCAGTCAGCATTCACAATCATCCCAAAGTTTTTCAGTAGGTTTGGCTTTCACTCCAACTCATTCTAAGCATATCTTCATGGAGCTGGCATTGTACACAGAGGAATTGTTGTGCTGTACTAATTCCAGTGAAGGAAACATTTTATGCTACTGCATCCAAAGACTTCCTATACAATTATGTGCTTTTAGCTTTGCGATAACAGAATGGCTGGGCAAGTCAGGTGTCCCAATACTTTTGTCTATACAGTGTAAATAAAAAAATTAACCAACATTTTGATAAACTACATAAAAGTTGTTTAAATTTATATTTTTGCCACACATAGGCATACAAGATTCATTGGGAGGCAAGTCACATGTGCTCCTGTCAAAAATAGGTCCAAATAAACTTTTTTTATTGGGACATTGCCAGAACTGCTCCCAATCAAGAGCTCAAGAGTGAGGTGAGCTGATTTTAATGACAGAATTGTATACTTGTGCTGTATCTAAGTTTTATCTAAGGTAATGCTATACTTAACTTATTAACATTTATGTACTCATTATTTACCTGCCTCTGGTGATCAATGCATACACGACCCACACTGAAAAAACAATCAGAGACTAGAAAAAAAGCACTTTACATCGATTCATTTGAAATGACACATATATGGGAGGAAAGGGGCTCAAGATTGAAGGTAGGCATGGTTATTTCTTCTGTAACTTTTTTTAAGTGTATTGTATTACATTTTTTTGTTAATTTTTTTTTTAGTGTGATCCAACAAAATACAATATTATTTTGGGAGCTGTCCATTGGCTTTAAGATGACTGCTCTTTTTTTTGCTAAACTTTGATAAGAATTTGAATATAACTAATAGATGTAAAAGAATATATGAGTAATAATTTCTGTAACCCACTAGAAAATAATTCTAGAATATAGAGGGTTAGTTTGTTTACAATTAGATGATTAGCTCTGGATGAGACTAAATTAATGGTTCATTCCAAGTCACAGAATATGTGTGCTTGTCTCTTTAAGAGTGCCGCTAATGGTAGCAAGGTTGATTGGTGTGTACATGTGGAAAATGTGTTTGACACAACAAGGTAAATTGGTCTTTATTTTACTTGTTTGCTATTGGTTAATCCCGGGTTTTCCCGGAAAATCTAGAATTTGGGTGGAGAGCTGCTAGGAGGCTGATCAGATTGATTAAACTGAAAATTTGCAGTAATAAGAGTGAATTATTTGATAACTAGTTGTATAATTTACTTAAAGTGTAGAGCATGTGTGTTAATACACTGATTGTTTTATGTTTTAAGTTTGAGTTTACCGGGTGGACTTTTCCCTCATAGCGATTAACCACAGGTTATTTTAAATAGTTCACATTGTGCACTAAGGAACTTTGTGTAACAATAATAATCAGACTTCTTGTGAAAGAGTTTCATAGATTGGACTACAAGTGTGTGTATACAGACACAGAAGTAATCGCTACGGCACTGATTTATATTGTGATGTTGGGGAAATGCGATTTTGGGGTTTAACTATATCAGAGACTTAAAGTGCTTATAATTTGGGTAATTTAAATTCTTGTATTAAGATTTATTGAGTTCTTATTTTTTTATTATTATTATTAAATTTGTTCTGTTTGATTACTTGCTAGAGAGTTTCCTCATTTGAACTTGAGGTATTCTACGTTTTATGTTTAAGATTATTTACTACACTAGAGTCAATTTATTCAGTGATATCAGAGGGACCTTTATACAACATCTCTGAGGCATTCGTTTAGTGAACCTGGTGCTGCTCCTTACTACACTATAAATAACACGGGTAAGGGGCGCTACATTTCTATAGGCAATCTTTCCTTGAACGAAGAAGCCTTATTTTGGACCCCTGGGAAATGATAAAAAAACAAAAAAACAACAGTGTTGAAGTCCACAAGGTAACCACTGAAGCCATTTACACAGACCAGACATAACAATGAAATTGTAACATTGTCATCGGTGAATGAACTGCTCTGAATATATCTTCATCATGGTACTTGTTTGTGGGTGGGATATACTTTATTAGGCAGCAACTGGACATTTTGTCCACAAAGTTGTTGTGTTAGAAGGGGTTTCCTGGTCTGCAGTGGTCAGTATCTATCAAAAGTGGTCCAACGGAGGAATAATGGTGAACTGGCAACAGGCTCATGGGTGGCCGAGGCTCGTTGGCTCCTTGATTAAAGACTGGCCTGTGTGGTCCGATCCAACAGACGAGCTACTGTAGCTCAAATTGCTGAAGAAGTTCATGCTGTTAATGCTCGAAGGGTCACGACTGTTTTAGCAGCAAAAGGGGGACCAATATGTGTAAATATGTAATTGGCATATTTGTACTTTTCTTATACCTTTTAGGGCCTTCATCAGTAAAAAAAAGGCTGCCATATTTCCAGGTGGGCATCCAGCACATATGCACACAGTTGTCAGGAATATTCCACCTCATTTGGGATATTTGTCCTGAAAGAAATTTATGTATTTGTCGTTTCAGTTATTCTATGTCTACTTTATTCTTTAAACAATTTTATGATGAACCTGCTAAATGAGACTGGTACTTTTGTTTAATTCTATGGTTTTTAACTTACGTAATACATTATTTTAATGATTAACACATGCATGCAATTATTGACAAGTTGTATTGTTTTTAATAGTGACCAGATGAGCTTAGCGCATTTCCTTTACTTCAGAGAATTATCTCAGATTTTTACCTCAGATGAGCCCATCTTGTTTCCTTTACCTCAGATTTTTACCTCTGATTTGACCGTCACACATTTCTGTTACCCCGGAAAAAATTTTTCAGATATTTACCTCAGACTAGCCCATCTTGTTTAATTTACATCGGATGAGCTCGTCACATTTCCGTTACCTCAGAGGATTCTCAGATTTTTACTTCAGATGAGTGCATCTTGTTTCATTTACCTCAGATTTTTAACTCGGAGTAGCTCGTCACATATTTCTGTTACCTCAGAGAATTATTCCAGATTTTTACCTCAGATGAGTTCATTTTGTTGCGTTTACCTCAGATCTTTACCTTGTATGAGCTCGTCACACATTTCTATTTCCTCAGAGAATTAGCTCAGATTTCTAACTCAGATGAGCTCATTTTGTTTTATTTAGCTCAGATTCTTACCTCAGATAAGCATATCTTTTTTTGTTTCCCTCAAATTTCTAACTCTGAATAGTTTGTAACACATTTCCATTACCTCAGAGAATTATCTCAGATTTCTTCCTCATATGAGCTCATCTTGTTGCGTTTACCTCAGCTCAGCCTATCTTGTTGTATTTAGCTCTGATTCTTACCCAAGATGAGCTCATCTTGTTTCATTTACCTCAGATTTTTACTTCAGATGAGCCCGTCACACATTTCAGTTACCTCAGATGTTTACGTCAAATGAGCGCATCTTTTCATTTACCTCAGATTTTTTTCCTCGGATGAGCTCATTCTTGTTTCATTTACCTCCAATTATTTTTACCTCATATGAGCTCCTCTTGTTTCATTTACCTTGGATTTTTAACTCTGATTAGCTCGTAACACATTTCCATTACCTTAGAGAATTTCCTTAGATTTTGACATCAGATGAGTTTGTCACACATTTCATTACCTCAAAGAATTATCTCAGATTTTTACCCCAGATGAGCTCATCTGACCTTAAATTGTGGGAAAAGAGCAATGGGCAAAAAAAATGAACAACTGCTATCATCTACTTGGGTAAAATGCTGTTAAAATAAGGCAGTTCATGACAATGTTTTGATCATTCTGAACCTCTTGTACATGGCACCTGTCTTAAAATAGAATACTGTATGTTGTATGTGGATCCCAGTTCAGATGTTTCAGATATTTACCTTGAAATGTTTCCTTTGTTGTTACAGATTTAGTGTGACGTGTGTGACCGTTTGTTTCATACTGTCAGGGATCCATCTGCCAGGCCTTTCTCGGAGGCTCTCATGCTGCCTCGCACTGCTCTAATTGGCAGCACCTGTTCATCATTACCGTTCCCCTTTAAAAGGTCCCGGGTTCCACCTCACTCACTGTCGATTCTACTTGATGACTACAGTGATCAACCAGATTCCTGACCGCCAGCATTCCCGCTGGTTCCTGCTCCGTGTTCCGATCCTAATGATTATACTCGATTTACAGATTACACTCATGGTACGGATTATACTCTCTACAGATCCTACCCGCTTTACAGATTACACCCACGGTACGGATCATACTAGACTTGTGTTTGTGTGCTGAATTTAAAATTAAGACTATAACTGAGTTACTCCCGCTTTCTAGGTGTGGTCACTGCCCTGACACATACGCAGTGTGAGAAGAATGCTGGCATTGCTCTAGTTATTGACAATTTATTGTCACAAGGTGTTTTGATCGAGACACACACACCTTATAACGTCTCTAGGTTACGTATGTAACTCTTGTTCCCAGAGGGAACGGGACGCTGCGTCATAACACTTTGGAAACGCCCCTGTGTTGTCCACGCTCTGAACTACGTGTAAAACCTGACCAATAGGTGAGTCGTGACGTCATCTGCGGGCGATGTCGCGTAAACCAGGAAGCTACAAAATGGCTGCATGGTGGTAGTGACGCTGGCTTCTGCACATAGAGAAGGTAAGCACCGCAGGGATGCAGGGAGTGTGGCAAGGAGATACAGCGTTTCGTTCCCTCTGGGAACTAGGGTTACATACGTAACCTAGAGACATTCCCCATTTGGGAACTTCGAGCTGCGTCATAACGCTTTGGGAACGAGTGTCCAATCACGTCACACTGACCAGACCCTGCCTAATGTGTGAGGGCCCCGGCACCTGCATGTAGGACAGAGGAGCCCGGAGTGGCTCTAAGGTCAAGGTCATAAAACCTGAAGAAGGTCAGCGGGGTGGACCAACCCACAGCCTTACAGATGTCCTGAAGTGACACTGCAGCGGACCAGGACGTAGAAGCCGCCACACTCCGGAGTGAGCCCTGACCCCGAGTGGAGCCGGGAGACCAGAGGACTTACCCACCCGCTTAACGTCTGCTATGGCCCTAATAGAAAAGGTTTCCTGGCCAGTAAGCAGACGTTAAGCGGGTGGGTATTGGATGCCATCCTTTCAGCTTACAAGTCCTTTGGTCTCCCCGCTCCACTCGGGGTCAGGGCTCACTCCGGAGTGTGGCGGCTTCTACGTCCTGGTCCGCTGCAGTGGCAGGGTCTGGTCTCACACATCTCACACATTAGGCAGGGTCTGGTCAGTGTGACGTGAACAGCTGCTCCGACTTTCTCCATGGACTTGTCACAGTGGGTTCTGTTTCTCCTGGCCGGGGGCTAGAAATGGAGAAGGGCAGAATGCCTGTAGCACGACAGGTCATGTGGAAGCCGTGGGCACCTTAGATACGTACCCAGGTTTCGTATACAGAAACACTCTGGCAATGCCAGGGGCAAATTCCAGGTGGGACGTGGCCACGGACAGAGCCTGCAGATCCCCGATCCTCTTCATGGGGGAAATAGCCAAGAAAAAGGCGGTCTTGACCGACAGGTACTTAAGGGCCACTTCCGCCAAGGACTCGAAGGGGGGCTCGGATAGGCTCGCCAACACAACTGCCAAGTACCAGCCAGGCACTTTGGGTCGCGTCCTGGGCCTCAGCACCAGAGGGTGCCTACCCAGCGACTGCCCCACAGGCGAGGTGATATATGCCACGATAGTGGACACATAAACCTTCAGGGTAAAGGGGTTAACCCTGTGACAAACTGTTCTTGTAAGAACTCCAGAACTAAACCAATCTGGCAGTTAACTGGGTCTAAGCCACGGTGCTCACACCATGACATGAACAGCCGCCACCGTGCGGCATACAACCTCCTTGTAGAGGAAAATCTGGAATGGAGTAGGGTCTCTACTACCTCAGTACAAAGACCATCTGCTACGAACTGTGCCCTCAGTGAACGAGGGGTCCGCCTGCCTGTTAGAGGAAATCCCACCTGGGAGGAATTTCCCACAGAGGGCCCTTGAGGAGGGACATGCGCAGTGATTTTGTAGCTCCTGGTCATCACAATGTCGCCTGCCGATGACATCACAACTTGCCTATTGGTCAGATTTCACACGTGGGTCAGAGCGCGGACAACGCCAGGGCGTTCCCAAAGCGTTACGACATGGCTCAAAGTTCCTGAATGGGAAACAGTGTGTTTCTTTGTCACGTACATATTACATGTGCAATGTAGCATCGTGAAATGTTTGTCAATGTGTTTCTTGGTCTTTCTGCACTATTCCATTTAATAATCTGTAAAATACATGCAAATAATCAAACATCAAAATATTACAAGTTCTGTAGCTGTGTAGTGTAAAGTACAGAACATCCAGATTATTCATACCCAATACTGACCTAACCAAAATTATTCTTTTCATGCGTCTTTATTTCAGATAACCAACCATCTTTAGAGGCTGATCAACAATTCTGAGGGATAATGTCATGACGTGGGTAAACAAAGACTCCTATTTGAATACTAATACAGAGTATTACTAATTGAGTATCAGCAAATTCAAAATGCCATAAGAAAGAACATATAAAGAAGGTAATTTATTACAACACTTGCATTGTTTATTTATGCGAATGAGGCTCCATCTAATTAAATATTCATACGTTTACATACCTAGTAAAACCAAAAATCAGATTAGAATCACAAAAAACATCAGAGTAAAGACTTTTTTGTGTATAATTGAATATTATTTATTTTGTTGTGTAATTGATAAAAAATGCTGTACACATTTAATTATCCAAAATAAGATTTTTAATTGGACTTTTATTTTTCTTTATCTGTGATTAATATGCATTTGTTACTGCAATTCATTAATTAATTCATTAATTTTTTGAACCCAGCCATTAGGGGGGCACAAGCCAGTGCACTCTTAGTGCCGGTCCCAAGCCCGGGTAAATGGGGAGGGTTGCGTTAGGAAGGGCATCCAGCGTAAAACATGTGCCAAATCAAATATCACGGATCACAAAGGAGAATTTCATACCGGATCGGTCGAGGCCCGGGTTAACAACGACCGCCACAGGTATCGTTAGCCGACAGGGTACCGGTGGAAATTGGGCTACTGTTGGCCGAAGGAGGAGAAGGAGAGGAGGAAGACGTCTACAGAGACGGCAGGAAAAGGAGCAGTGTAGGAGAGTAGAGGTTCGGGTTGGTACTTTAAATGTTGGTACTATGACGGGTAAAGGGAGAGAGATAGCTGATATGATGGAGAGGAGAAAGGTAGATATGCTGTGTGTTCAGGAGACCAAGTGGAAAGGAGTAAGGCCAGGAACATTGGAGGTGGATTTAAACTGTTTTATCATGGTGTGGATGGGAAGAGAAATGGTGTAGGGGTGATTCTGAAGGAAGAGTACAGTAAGAGTGTAGTGGAGGTGAAGAGAGTTTCTGATAGGGTGATGATCGTGAAGGTGGAAGTTGAAGGATGATGATAAATGTCATCAGTGCCTATGCTCCACAAGTTGGCTGTGAGATGGAGGAAAAGGAAAGATTCTGGAGTGAATTAGATGAAGTGGTAGATGGTGTACCTAGGAAAGAACGATTGGTGATTGGGGCAGACTTTAATGGGCATGTAGGTGAAGGAACAGAGGTGATGAGGAGGTGATGGGTAGGTATGGTTTTAAGGAGAGGAATGTGGAAGGGCAGATGGTGGTAGATTTTGCTAAAAGGATGGAAATGGCAGTGGTGAACACGTATTTTAAGAAGAAGGAGGATCATAGGGTGGCGTATAGAGTGGAGGAAGGTGCACACAGGTGGACTATGTGCTATGCAGGAGATGCAACCTGAAGGAGATTGGAGACTGTAAGGTGTTGGCGGGGACAGTGTAGCTAGACAGCATCGGATGGTGGTCTGTAGGATGGTTTTGGAGGCGAAGAAGAAGAGGAGGAATGTAAGGATTGAAAGAAGAATAAGATGGTGGAAACTGAAGGAGGAAGAGTGTAGTGTGAGGTTCAGGGAAGAGGTCAGACAGGGGCTCGGTGGTGGTGAAGAGGTGCGGATGATTGGGGAACTACTGCAGGAGTGATGAGGAGGCAGCTAGAAAAGTACTTGGTGTGACATCTGGAAATAGAAAGCAAGACAAGGAGACGTGGTGGTGGAATGAGGAAGTGCAGGAGAGCATTAGGGAAAGAGGTTGGCAAAACAGAAGTGGGATCGACAGAGTGATGAGAAAAGTAGGCAGGAGTACAAGGAGATGCGGCAGCAGGTAAAAGGGATGTGGCGAAAGCCAAGGAAAAGGCATATGAGGAGCTGTATAAGAGGTTGGACACTAAGGAAGGAGAAAAGGAGTTATACCGATTGGCCAGGCAGAGGGACCGAGCTGGGAAGGATGTACTGCAAGTTAGAGCAATAAAGGATGGAGAGGAAATGTGTTGACTAGTGAGGAGAGTGTGTTGAGAAGGTGGAGGGAGTATTTTGAGCAGCTGATGAATGAGGAAAATCACAGAGAGAGAAGGTTGGAGGATGTGGAGTTGGTGAAGCAGGATGTAGATAGGATTAGTAAGGAGGAAGTGAGAGCAGCGATTAAGAGGATGAAGAATGGAAAGTCGGTTGGACCAGATGACATACCGGTAGAGGCGTGAGATGTTTAGGAGAGATGGCAGTGGAGTTTTTAACCAGATTGTTTAACAGGATTCTGGAAGGGAGAGGATGCCTGAGGAATGGAGAAGGAGTGTGCTGGTACCGATCTTTAAGCATAAGGAGATGTGCAGACCTGCAGTAACTACAGGGGAATTAAGTTGATCAGTCACACCATGAAGTTATGGGAAAGAGTAGTGGAAGCCAGGCTGAGAGAAGAGGTGACCATCTGTGAGCAACAGTATGGTTTCATGCCGAGGAAGAGCACCACAGATGCCTTATTTGCTTTGAGGATGTTGATGGAGAAGTATAGAGAAGGACAGAAGGAATTGCATTGTGTATTTGTGGATTTAGAAAGCGTCGACAGAGTGCCAAGAGAGGAGTTGTGGTATTGTATGAGGAAGTCAGGTGTGTCAGAGAAGTATGTAAGGGTGGTGCAGGACATGTATGAGGACAGTGTGACGGCAGTGAAGTGTGCAGTAGGTACGACAGACTGGTTCAGAGTGAAGGTTGGACTGCATCAAGGATCGGCCCTGAGCCCTTTCCTGTTTGCAGTGGTGATGGACAGGTTGACGGACGAGGTCAGACAGGAGTCTCCCTGGACTATGATGTTTGCAGATGATATTGTGATTTGTGGTGAGAGTAGAGCAGGTTGAGAAGAGCCTGGAGAGGTGGAGATATGCGCTGGAGAGAAGGGAATGAAAGTCAGTAGGAGTAAGACAGAGTACATGTGTGTGAATGAGAGGGAGGGCAGTGGGTGATGCGGTTGCAGGGAGAAGAGGTGGAGAAGGTGGAGGAGTTCAGGTACCTGGGGTCAACAGTGCAAAGTAATGGAGAGTGTGTTAGAGAAGTAAAGAAAAGAGTGCAGGCAGGGTGGAGTGGGTGGAGAAGAGTGACAGGAGTGATTTGTGATAGTAGGGTATCTGCAAGAATGAAAGGAAAGTTTATAGGACTGTGGTGAGACCTGCGATGTTGTATGGATTAGAGACAGTGGCATTGAGTAAAAGGCAGGAGGCAGAGCTGGAGGTAGCAGAGCTGAAGATGTTAAGGTTTTCGTTGGGAGTGACGAGGATGGACAAGATTAGAAATGAGTTTATTAGAGGGACAGCACATGTAGGATGTTTTGGTGACAAGGTGAGGGAGGCGAGATTGAGATGGTTTGGACATGTGCAGAGAAGGGACATGAATTATATTGGTAGAAGAATGCTGAAGATGGAGCCACCAGGTAGGAGGAAAAGAGGAAGGCCAAGGAGGAGGTTCATGGATGTGGTGAGGAAGACATGCAGGTAGTTGGTGTGAAAGAGGCAGATGTAGAGGACAGGGTGGTATGGAGACGGATGATCCGCTGTGGCGACCCCTAATGGGAGCAGCCGAAAGAAGAAGAAGAATTCATTAATTTTTTGGAAAGTCTATCAGAGAGGAGTTTTTACTTTTTCATGACATTTGTCAGATTCTCATATAATTAAAACATTTACATTTACACAGCTGACCAGTTAAGAGTTAATGTTTAAGGTGTGTGTATGTATGTGTGTATATATATATATATATATATATATATATATATATATATATATATATATATATATATATGTGTATATATATATATATATATATATATATATATATATACACAACCCTGGCAAAAGTATGGAATCACCCTTCTCAGAAGATGTTCATTCAAATGTTTAATTGTGTAGAGAAAAAACCAAGCACATATATGCCACAAAACAATTTTCACTCAACCAAACAATATTCTGGCTGTATAAAACACTTAAAAACAACAAAGAAAGATAACTATAGTCAATTACAAGTGTTTTACAGATCAAACAGAGGAAAAAATATGGAATCACACAAATCTGAGGAAAATTATATGGAATCACCAAATAAAAACACTACTAGTACTTTGTTGCACCACCTCTGGCTTTTATAACAGCTTGAATTCTCTGAGGCATGGATTCAGCTAATGACAAACAGTATACTTCATCAATCTGTCTCCAGCTTTGTCTTATTGCAGTTGCCAGATCAGCTTTGCAGGTTGGAGCCTTGTCGTGGACCATTTTCTTTAATTTCCACCACAGATTTTCAATTGGATTGAGGTCCGGACTATTTGCAGGCCATGCCATTGACATTATATGTCTTTCCTGTAGAAATGTTTTCACAGATTTTGCCCTATGGCACGATGCATTATCATCCTGAAAATGATGCTACCATCACCAAACATCCTTTCAATTGATGGAATAAGAAAAGTGTCCAAAATCTCAACATAAACTTGTGCATTTATAGAAGATGTAATGACTGTCATCTCTCCCATACCTTTACCTGACATACAACCCCATATCATTAATGATTGTGGAAATTTGCATGTTTTCTTCAGGCAGTTGTCTTCATAAATTTCATTGAACGGCACCAAACAAAAGTTCCAGCATCATCACCCTGCCCAATGCAGATTCGTGATTCATCACTGAATATAACTCTCATCCAGTCATCCACAGTCCAAGATTGTCTTTCTTTAGCCCACTGGAACCTTGTTTTTCTGTTTAGATGTTAATGATGGTTTTCGTTTGGCTTTTCTGTATGTAAATCCCATTTCTTTTAGGCGATTTCTTACAGTCCGGTCACAGACATGAACTCCACTTTCTGCCCATTTGTTCCTCATTTGTTTTGTTGTGCATTTTCTGTTTTCAAGGCATATTGCTTTAAGTTTTCTGTCTTGGCGCTTTGATGTCTTTCTTGGTCTACCAGTACGCTTCCTTTTACAACCTTTCCATTTGATTTGTACTTGGTCCAGATTTTAGACACAGCTGACTGGGAACAACCAACATTTTTGCAACATTCCGTGAAGATTTACCTTCTTTGAGAAGTTTGATAATCCTCTCCTTTGTTTCAACTGACATCTCTCGTGTTGGAGCCATGAGTTATGTCAATCATCTTGGTTCAACACATCACTAATGTGTGCAAGCACTCTTTTAACTGCAGACTAATTAGCAGTTGTAATCAGATACAGGTGTTTGTTTTAGAAATGCAAAGTGCATGGTGATTCCATATAATTTTCCTCAGATTTGTGTGATTCCATATTTTTTCCTCTGTTTGATCTGTAAAACACTTGTAATTGACTATAGTTATCTTTCTTTGTTGTTTTTTTACGTGTTTTATACAGCCAGAATATTGTTTTGTTGAGTGAAAATTGTTTTGTGGCATATATGTGCTTGGTTTTTTTCTCTACACAATTAAACATTTGAATGAACATCTTCTGAGAAGGGTGATTCCATACTTTTGCCAGGGTTGTGTATATATATATATATATATATATATATATATATATATATATATATATATATATATATATATATAGGGTTATTAAGTATATAACAGTTTAGTGCATTTTTTTTGTACATCTCTGCACAAAATTTAGAATAAAATGTGGGATGATGAATGTATAAATATTTAGTGTATAACAGCATGAAATATATTTGGTGTGTGTGTGTGTGTGTGTGCATCTGTACACCTCTATATTAAATAACTATCATTGTAGCAGAAAAGTTTCCAACATCAGTTATACTACTGCTACACATTTCTCTTCTGCTGCTACACATTTCATTTTGCTAAATTTCTAAGTTAATATGAATATTTGTTTACATTTTCTTTTCTTTTTTTGTACATTTTAACCTTTAATTTAATTTTACTGTGAGCAACTGCAACCCAACAATTTCTCTATGGGATCAATAAAGTATTCACATTCTGATTTAATTATAACAGAAAAATATGATTTTATGTCTCTGCTCATGTGGTCGATCCCATTATATTTATTATTATTATTATCATTATTAATATTATTACTATAATATTATATAAATTAATAATTAAAAAAATTTTTACTCAAACAATTTATTTACAGGGAATCATTCTGATTAGGGAACACACGGCTAAGTGATTACTGCCCTCCGTTGGCGTGATTCCAGAAATGCATCAGTAAATAATCACATTTGAAGTTAATTATTTATCTTTTCCTCCCGAGTTGCTGTGTACTATTTAATATAACTGTTATTAGAAATAGTTATCTTTTCTTCTGCATCACTCTTCTTGTTTGTGTTTCGGAAATGGAAGAATGAAAAAATCCTGAGTTTTAAATAAATGAGTAAACAGAAGTTCAGCCTAAACTTATTTTAGTGATAGAACTTTTCACTAGTGTGTGAATTGATGGTGTGATGAATTGTGTGTGATGGGATGGTCAAATATCCACTGGCCCAATTCTTCTGTCAGAAAGAACTGCAGTTTGTCCAGGGTGAAGTTTAAACCAAAGGTTTACTGTATTTTGTGTGACAGTTTTTGAGGATGAAGATATGTGCAGTAAGGAAATGTGTGGTTTCTGTTAGAAGAACATGAATATAATGAATATACATATAACCATATAAGTGTGACAAAGCAAATATTGTTAATGAATATACATATAACCATATAAGTGTGACAAAGCAAATATTGTTAATGAATATACATATAACCATATAAGTGTGACAAAGCAAATATTGTTAATGAATATACATATAACCATATAAGTGTGACAAAGCAAATATTGTTAATGAATATACATATAACCATATAAGTGTGACAAAGCAAATATTGTTAATGAATATACATATAACCATATAAGTGTGACAAAGCAAATATTGTTAATGAATATACATATAACCATATAAGTGTGACAAAGCAAATATTGTTAATGAATATACATATAACCATATAAGTGTGACAAAGCAAATATTGTTAATGAATATACATATAACCATATAAGTGTGACAAAGCAAATATTGTTAATGAATATACATATAACCATATAAGTGTGACAAAGCAAATATTGTTAATGAATATACATATAACCATATAAGTGTGACAAAGCAAATATTGTTAATGAATATACATATAACCATATAAGTGTGACAAAGCAAATATTGTTAATGAATATACATATACTGCCATTTCAACTCCTGTATTGAACCTGTGGGCGCTGAACTAATCTGCTGCTGCGGCTTATTATTATTCATTCTTTATCACCACATTAACTGTGTAAAGCTGCTTTAAGACAATGTAAATCGAATCAATAAACAAATACAATAAACGTATTATGGGAGTGCAAATGTGCAATATACATTACAGTAATACTGTATAAACTGCAAAATTTAAGATAAACACAGAAGGATATTATTTGAAAATGACTATAACAGTGCAAAAAGGCAACATGTAGAATGTTGTCATTTGTGGAACAGTAAGAAAATGTGCAACAATAAACAGTACCAGTAAGAGACATCATTAAAAACAATATGGAGACATGTTTATGTACAGTGCAGTCTTTCGAGTAGTGTTAAGTGTAAGTAGTGTTGCAGCAGGTGATCAATTACAGTAAAATGAAAATGGGGGAAAAAAGAGGGCTTGAATTGGGTTTTGTCGCTTGTCGTTCTTAAAGTATTTGCGGTTGCGATTACGTAGGCCACGTTGTCACTGCTTCCATTTTCTTTCAGTCCTTTCTGATCCCCTGGCAACTGACGTTGTATCCAAAAAAGGTGATGGAGTCCCTGTGAAATTCACACTTTTCTGCTGCGAAAAAATAAACAGTAAACAGGAGTAAATAAATACCACGGGGCACGTTGATCAAGCCGAATGGCATCACCCTGTACGTGTAGCAGGGATATGCTGTTACACCAGATTATCATTGTTGTTATTTTTTTTATTAAATTATTTGTTTTTATTACCATCTGTTTTGGGGTATTTTATTTTGAAAACGTTACGGGCTTTTATTAAATAAGGTATGTACGCCAGCTCACATCATACGTAGTGAGCGGTTCAATTCGCAGCGCAATTAGAAGTTCGTCCTCTTTTGGTAATTACCTGGTGTACTTAATGTGTATTTTGTGGTTAGCAGGCAGACTAAATGAGAATTGCAGATAACAGTGACTGGTTATGTTTTGCTACACAGGTATGTCAATTGGTATCTATGAGACAATAATACTGTTGTATATTTCTACCTAATAATTATAATGCTGTTGCATATTTCTATATGATAATTAGGTTGTGAATTAATTTTAAATAATGTGTTTTGTAATTCATTCATTTCCTTGATTCTGATTAGATTGTAGGCACTGCAGAAGATGGAGCCACCAGGTAGGAGGAAAAGAGGAAGGCCAAGGAGGAGGTTCATGGATGTGGTGAGGAAGACATGCAGGTAGTTGGTGTGAAAGAGGCAGATGTAGAGGACAGGGTGGTATGGAGACGGATGATCCGCTGTGGCAACCCCTAATGGGAGCAGCCGAAAGAAGAAGAAGAATTCATTAATTTTTTGGAAAGTCTATCAGAGAGGAGTTTTTACTTTTCATGACATTTGTCAGATTCTCATATAATTAAAACATTTACATTTACACAGCTGACCAGTTAAGAGTTAATGTTTAAGGTGTGTGTACGTATGTGTGTATATATATATATATATATATATATATATATATATATATATATATATATATATATATATATATAGGGTTATTAAGTATATAACAGTTTAGTGCATTTTTTTTTGTACATCTCTGCACAAAATTTAGAATAAAATGTGGGATGATGAATGTATAAATATTTAGTGTATAACAGCATGAAATATATTTGGTGTGTGTGTGTGTGTGCATCTGTACACCTCTATATTAAATAACTATCATTGTAGCAGAAAAGTTTCCAACATCAGTTATACTACTGCTACACATTTTCTCTTCTGCTGCTACACATTTCATTTTGCTAAATTTCTAAGTTAATATGAATATTTGTTTACATTTTCTTTTCTTTTTTTGTACATTTTAACCTTTAATTTAATTTTACTGTGAGCAACTGCAACCCAACAATTTCTCTATGGGATCAATAAAGTATTCACATTCTGATTTAATTATAACAGAAAAATATGATTTTATGTTTCTGCTCATGTGGTCGATCCCATTATATTTATTATTATTATTATTATTATCATCATTATTAATATTATTACTATAATATTATATAAAATAATAATTAAAAATTTTTTTACTCAACAATTTATTTACAGGGAATCATTCTGATTAGGGAACACACGGCTAAGTGATTACTGCCCTCCGTTGGCGTGATTCCAGAAATGCATCAGTAAATAATCACATTTGAAGTTAATTATTTATCTTTTCCTCCCGAGTTGCTGTGTACTATTTAATATAACTGTTATTAGAAATAGTTATCTTTTCTTCTGCATCACTCTTCTTGTTTGTGTTACGGAAATGGAAGAATGAAAAAATCCTGAGTTTTAAATAAATGAGTAAACAGAAGTTCAGCCTAAACTTATTTTAGTGATAGAACTTTTCACTAGTGTGTGAATTGATGGTGTGATGAATTGTGTGTGATGGGATGGTCAAATATCCACTGGCCCAATTCTTCTGTCAGAAAGAACTGCAGTTTGTCCAGGGTGAAGTTTAAATCCAAAGGTTTACTGTATTTTGTGTGACAGTTTTTGAGGATGAAGATATGTGCAGTAAGGAAATGTGTGGTTTCTGTTAGAAGAACATGAATATAATTAATATACATATAACCATATAAGTGTGACAAAGCAAATATTGTTAATGAATATACATATACTGCCATTTCAACTCCTGTATTGAACCTGTGGGCGCTGAACTAATCTGCTGCTGCGGCTTATTATTATTCATTCTTTATCACCACATTATCTGTGTAAAGCTGCTTTAAGACAATGTAAATCGAATCAATAAACAAATACAATAAACGTATTATGGGAGTGCAAATGTGCAATATACATTACAGTAATACTGTATAAACTGCAAAATTTAAGATAAACACAGAAGGATATTATTTGAAAATGACTATAACAGTGCAAAAAGGCAACATGTAGAATGTTGTCATTTGTGGAACAGTAAGAAAATGTGCAACAATAAACAGTACCAGTAAGAGACATCATTAAAAACAATATGGAGACATGTTTATGTACAGTGCAGTCTTTCGAGTAGTGTTAAGTGTAAGTAGTGTCGCAGCAGGTGATCAATTACAGTAAAATGAAAATGGGGGAAAAAGAGGGCTTGAAGTGGGTTTTGTCGCTTGTCGTTCTTAAAGTATTTGCGGTTGCGATTACGTAGGCCACGTTGTCACTGCTTCCATTTTCTTTCAGTCCTTTCTGATCCCCTGGCAACTGACGTTGTATCCAAAAAAGGTGATGGAGTCCCTGTGAAATTCACACTTTTCTGCTGCGATAAATAAACAGTAAACAGGAGTAAATAAATACCACGGGGCACGTTGATCAAGCCGAATGGCATCACCCTGTACTTGTAGCAGGGATATGCTGTTACACCAGATTATCATTGTTGTTATTTTTTTTATTATATTATTTGTTTTTATTACCATCTGTTTTGGGGTATTTTATTTTGAAAACGTTACGGGCTTTTATTAAATAAGGTATGTACGCCAGCTCACGTCATACGTAGTGAGCGGTTCAACTCGGAGCCAATTAGAAGTTCGTCCTCTTTCCCGCGATGGCACTAGAGGAGAGAGGCACGATTTCATGAGCCCGGTTTATCTGGTGTTAAACAGTGTTATAAGTGTTCATGTCATGTTTAAATGATTAAATGTGAGAGAGTATTCTATGTGATGTTATATTTGACCATTAGTTCAAGTTATTAATGTGGTAAATGTAGTTTATTTGAGTATTGTTAACAAGTGAGCAGAGCATTGTGAGATTGCAATGAGGTGTGTGCGTTGCACGTGTGAGAGATGTGTTAGCAGCTAAGCGGCTAACATCTCAAATAAGTACTGTTTACGTGTATTTTCGGGGCACACTAACGATAAATCCTAGTCTATTGATACCTCTTATACTCTGCATTTATTGTGAGTTCTGTTGGTAATTACCTGGTGTACTTAATGTGTATTTTGTGGTTAACAGGCAGACTAAATGAGAATTGCGGATAACAGTGCCTGTCTGGTTATATGTTTTGCTACACAGAGGAGAGAGAGAGGCACAGAAAATAAATTTCCCTGCCAAACCAGCTTTTGTGTGGAAAATCCTTAATTATTTACCATCAAAAATTAACACAACGCAGAGGAACAGCCGCTACATACTCATAATGCTTCTTAGTGGTGTGGAAGGCAGGTTTCTATTCATTCATTTCCTTGATTCTGATTAGATTGTAGGCACTGCAGAAGTCGAGCTTGGAGCAGTATTGTGCCTCTTTGAGTAGTTGAAAGGGGTGTAGTGGGTACCGTACTGTGAACGAGTTCAAGCCGTGATAATCGTTACATGGAAATAAGCCCCTGTGTGTTTTTACCCAGCAGTAGCATGCCAACATCTTCAGCTCTGCTACCTCCAGCTCCACCTCCTGTCTTTTACTCAATGCCACTGTCTCTAATCCATACAACATCTCAGGTCTCACCACAGTCCTATAAACTTTCCCTTCCACTCTCACAGATACTCTTCTACTACAAATCATTCCTGCTATCACTCTTCTCCACCCACTCCACCCTGCCTGCACTCTTTTCTTCACCTCTCTAACACACTCTCCGTCACTTTGCACTGTTGACCCCAGGTACCTGAACTCTCTGCTACACCTGACTTCCTCATACAATACCACAACTCCTCTCTCCACCCTGTTGTACGCTTTCTCTAAATCCACAAACACACAATGTAGCTCCTTCTGTCCTTCTCTATACTTCTCCATCAACATTCTCAAAGCAAATAATGCGTCTGTGGTGCTCTTCCTCAGCATGAAACCATACTGCTGCTCACAGATGGTCACCTCTTCTCTCAGCCTGGCTTCCACTACTCTTTCCCATAACTTCATGGTGTGACTGATCAACTTAATTCCCCTGTAGTTACTGCAGATCTGCACATCTCCCTTATTCTTAAAGATCAGTACCAGCACACTTCTTCTCCATTCCTTAGGCATCTTCTCACTTTCCAAAATCTTGTTGAAGAACCTGGGTAAAAACTCCACTGTCATTGCTCCAGAACAACCAAATAATATTATAATATTTATTAGGCTACACTGTGTTGTGTCTTTACCCATAATCCTGTAGTTCAGTTTACTCAACATTCCTCTTCTTCTGTAAAACACAATGTCCATAAGATCACCCAAAAAGACAAGCCTGCTGTTGGATCAGTTCCAGGGCATTCAGTTCAACAAGAATTTCTCCTGCAACCCTAAATTCTGCAGTCGCACTTGTGTTCAGCATTAACCCACCAAATCTTTAAACACCAATCTGTGAGCTTTAGACGATCACTCTGTAGACAGTGAAATTGATTCAACTTTAAGCATTGAAAAGCATGAACCTGTCTTTCCACCAGTCACTAGAGTAGCCTCATCACCAGCCGCCACTTGTGAAGGAGAGGTTCCCACAACATTAGTTGCTGAACCCGCTGTTGAACCGATACGTGAACGTATGTGAATGTATTTGTAGTGTTATTAGTTGCTTGAGACATATTTAATAAAGTATATGTAGAAATATGTGGAAAACATTTTTTATCCTGCTATCTAATGTTTAAGATAAGATATGCCTTTATCGTCTCACAGTGGGGAAATTTCTCTGTTACGGCAGCAAACAAAAAGAAATGAGCAAATATGTAAAAAAAAAAAAAAAAGTAGAAGCGTAATGCAGTATATATAGTGTATACACAACACAATGTATAAATAGAAAAGAAGAAAAAAGAGACCATGAGTAAGTAGTTACATTATCAAACATATTGTACACAGGTAATATTGCATGGTTTTAAATTATTGTTAGTGCACATGTGTTTTATATATATATATATATATATGTAGGATGTATATACTAATATATTGTGTAACACCATTCATGATACATTAAAGTACAACATAATATATGATTCCTGATGTTGAGAGACATATAGGTGTCAGGAATCCACCTGCCACGCCTCCTTCAGAGGCTGCCTTTGCCGCTGCGCGCTCCCAAGCATGCAGCGCAAATCACGCACAGCTGAAGCGCATTATGAACTCTCTCCCTGCCTCCATATAAACCACTCACTCACCCACACTCGGGGTCCGTTATTGTACGTTCGTGCGTGGTTGTGCAGGTTCATGCTGCGTGTGTTCGCGCTTGTGCTTCTCCCGCAACGTGCCTTCTTCGCCCGGACTCCTCGCTCACTCCACGGCCGCGTGCGGCTTCCCCAGCGCGCCTCGGACTACCGACGCTTCCCCGTCGCTTCCCTCCGTGCCGCGCTTCCTCTATAACGCACCGTGGATGTTTATATTCGAACTGCCGTTTGCCGGACTATCCCGAACTGCACGGGTATTTTGTGTTGGCTCTGCCTTTGTTCAAATAAAGTCTCTGTTTGCCGTTACTCCGGCTTCCGCCTCTGGTCCTCGCATAACAATAGGTGTTAATGGTGAATTTCTCATGGGACGATTCAACCCTGAGAAACTCACAGAGAGTCTTCAGTCTTGTGCTTATCTCAGGCTTCTCTGCTGATGGATGTAGATCTGGAACATGCTTCAGTGTAAATGCAGGAGAATCAAATTATTCAGACTCTTCATTGTGTTTGTCATTAAACAGCAAAATAGCAGCGCTCCAGAAAAAAAGGACTGAATGCACTTTTTGCTCGATTGCCAATGGATTTTCTAGTTTAAATAACTTTGAATAAACTGTTCATTTTGTTGTTAATTCTGTTCTGTAATTAAAAATAAATAAAACATTACCCTTATTCTGTGATTATTTGCTGGTTTTATATGCCATTTATATATTTAATATATTTAAAACAAAGTGTGTTTAAAAAGTCTCTCTGCGGTGGCGTGTAGAGTAAAGCAGGTAGTGGAGCTCGTTTATAAACATGATGATAAATACACCGATTTAGTTTGTGGAACATTTCAAGGAGCTTTTCATTCTGTAGAGAAGAAACTCACAACACGATGCTGTGTGAGATTTAATAACTAAATACACGAGTGAGAATAATAATGTTTCATTTCATATATATATATATATATATATATAGAGAGAGAGAGAGAGAGAGAGAGAGAGAGAGAGAGAGGGTTATTCAAAAAGAATGAACCGAATTTATAACGCAATATTTTATATATGTATAAAAGTAATACAAAACTCCAGCCAAGTCACTCGTATTATACTCACAATCTACTTAGAAAAATTCTTTTTTAAATGATCACTGACTCATTCCATGACGATGCTTAAGAACTAAAGCAATACATCATGATATCAGTTCATTCTTTTTAATAATGCTGTATGTTTTTTTATATATAAAAAAAACATATATATATATATATATATATATATATATATATATATATATATATATATATATATATATATATATATATATATATAAGAAAAATGTGTACTGTAGTGTATATGTGGCATATATGTAGAAGTATCTGACATAGATTTCAATATCTGTGTAATCCAAACATGAACATGTTTATAGTCATATATTGTCATATATCGGATTTCTGTATGGGATACAACGAGCTCTTCAGTAGCTTTTAAACAACACCAGCCTTGTAAACTCATCACCCCACCCTAAGACAATAAAAGCCTGTTAATCACATATGTACAGTGAGCTCACCTCTCCTGCCCTGCCCTGCCCTGCCCTCTCCTGCCCTCTCCTGCCCTCTCCTGCCCTCTCCTGCCTTGTCCTGCCCTCTCCTGCCTTGCCCTGCCCTCTCCTGCCCTCTCCTACCTCCTGTCACTGCAATCCGACAGCAGGTTTTAGTTCCAGCGTTGACATTCAGCTTCACACATGAACACACACAAGGTGAGTTTCATAAACTGCATTTATTTGATAAATATGTAGCTTTTTTTTTTTTTTTTAACCTCTACCTTACATTACACACGTGTGTGTTGAAAAAGTTGTTACTTTCATTTCTCAGAAAATCCTAAATCAGAGGTTTTAATTTAGAAGAAAGAGAAGATTAAATGTCTGTCAACAGTTAATACATGAATCCAACTTACATCAATGACAATAAATCATTATTGTGTTGATATCTGGAAAATTAGCATGTTAGCAATTCAGAGTTAGTTTCAGTGTCGTGTGTGTGTGTGTGTGTGTGTGTGTGTGTGTGTACGAGTTATTTTTAGCTATGAAGAACTAGCTGGCTTGTCAAAGAAACGAAAGCTAATTCCTAAACTCAACATACTGGTTATTAACACACACCCATGTGTATGGTCATACCTTCAAGGGTTGCCAGATATTTCAATAGAAAAGTAAAAATGATATATAATATATTTATTGATTTATTCATTGACATGTACGTGCATATATATTGGAAAAAATAAGTATTAAACAAGTCAACGCACCTCTGAATGCAGCTGTACAACAATTTAATAATGGCTAAAGGTATAGAGCGCTCCTAAGCCTCCTGAAAGAAGAACATAACAACACAGCACTGATTACCAGCTGGTTTTGCAACCCCTTTTGCAACTATAAATTTGGTAGCTATACACACACACAGTAATCCCCCACTAGACCAAAACACTTATAGGGAATTGTTTTTATGGAGTTTTATGTTTAAAAAATTACATTTATTATTAAGAATATAATAATTCATTATAAAATGAAGTAAAATGTTAATATATAAATACATATGTTGATCGCAGGTGGTAACCACCATGATAATATATATATATATATACATACACACAATGTAAACAGTGTAAAATGTAAATAAAAACAGAATGCAAATCTCAAACCCATATTTAATTCACAAAAGAACATAAAAAGCATATCAAATGTTGAAATTGAGTAAATGTACCATTTAAGGAAAATCACGGTCATTTAGAATTTGATGGCTGCAACAGTTGTAACGAGGCAACAAAATTTTAAAAAAAGTAATTGTTATTCAAATTAAACAGTTGGAGAAACATTTAGTAACTAATGAGGTTATTTGACAGCAGGTCAGTAATATGATTGGGTGAAAATAGTGTATTTTAAAACAGGTAGAGTCTATCAGATGTAAAGATGGGTGGCGCTTCACCAATCTGTAAAAATACTGTCTACAAACTGTGGAACATGTCCCTCAATGTAAAATCACAAAACAGTTGAATATCTCTTCATTTACAGAACATTATATCATCCAAAATTGAAAGAATCTCTGTGTATAAGCGACAAGGACGATAATCAATATTGAATGTTAGTGATCATTGGGCTCTCGGGGGCCACTGCATTTAATACAGTCATGATTCTGTAATAGAAATCACTGCATCTGATCAGTAACACCTTGTCAGGGAGCCACCAGCCTCGCCTCTCCTCAACACCCCGCCCGCACGGAGGAGTTCTCCAGCACCTGTGAACACAGTTCTCCATCTCATTAACAAATGCAGTTTAAATCTCTATCCTGCAAAGAAGAAGGTATGTGTGAACATGATCCAGAAACACCACCATCCTCTCTGGGCCAAAGCTTATTTTAAATGTACTGAGGCAACGTGGAAATCTGTTCTGTGGTGAGACGAAAACACATTTTTATTTCTTTTTAAAAATCATGTACACCACTTTAGTCATCAGTACTAAAGAGGAGAGGGACCATCTGGCTTGTTATCATCAGAAAAATCCTGCATCTCTGATGGAATGGAGGTGCATTAGTGCCTGCGGGCAGCTTGTACATTTAGAAGGACTACATCAATGCTGAATGTTATATGCAAGTTTTAAAGCAATAAATGCTTCCATCCAAAACCTTTCAGGGAAGGTCTTGCATATTTGAGCAAGACAATACTTACTGCAAATTGCATCTATTACAATATCATGACTTCATAGTAGAAGAATGTGGGTCCTGAACTGAACTGCCTGCATTCTAGACCTTTTACCATTTACAAACATTTGGTGCATCATGAACCAAGAAACACAACAAAGGACACCCAGAATTGTTGAGCAGCTAGAATTCTGTATCAGACACATATGAGACAACATTCCTCTCCCAAAACGTCAGCAAAGGGTGTGCTCAGTTCCCAGATTTATACAGAGATGCTACACAGAGGGAAACATGGCCTTCTCCAAACTTTTTTGAAACGTGTTGCAACCATTAAATTAGAATGGTATAAAGACTCAGTTTTTTTGCTTTTATTATGAACAGAATATGGATTGATAAGATTTACAAATCATTACATTGTGTTGTTTACATTTCACAACTTTAGATGGAGTTATTAAAGATTATATATTATATAATATTGTAATATATTTGAATTATTATATAATATATTATGTTACAAGTTTTACTCTTAATGCCATGAGGAAGCATGAAAAATCTGTGAATATATTACATCCACAAGTTACCATTGTAAAATAGTTTAATAATATTTTATTAAAAATTATGAATCTAATTGTACAAAATGACAGATTTATATCTGTTACCTCACATTTCAGAATGGGCTTCCTTGGAGGAGAAATAACTGTTAAGAATCGCACGGGCTACGATTGGACTGTGTGTATTGAGATCCGGAACCTATGGCCGTTTTCTGCAACATACAATACAGTAATAATTTACCCAATCACTACATCCTTTAGAGAACTGCTTTTTAGACCTTTTACACTGCTCCACACTTTCCCATTATGTGTTCTCATATATAATAACTAAGGTGATCCAAGGCTAGGTGTGAGGTGTTAGAGGATGTTAATGCATAATGTGGAGGTGAAGAACTTGAGGCCTAAGGTGAAGTGGAGAGCATTAAAATGGTGTAAGGCCTCACACCCAGCTGTGGATTATAAACTTATACAATGGTCACTTCCCAGTATTGAGGAGTTCATGCTGTTATTGATGTTTGCAAAGCAAAACTGACTGAAGGATCAAAATAGCGCTTAATTTTCATGACTGTGTTCAAGTCCCGGTATCATCAAGCTACCACTCTTGGGCCCTTGAGCAAGGCCCTTAACCTCTGTGCTCCAGGGGCCCCATATCATGGCTGACCCTGCGCTCTGACCCCAGCTTCCGAGCAAGCTGGGATATGCAAAGAAAGAATTTCAGTGTGCTGTAGTGTAAATGTGACAAATAAAGGCTCTTCTTTAAAAAAAGCGCTGGGTAAAAATGTTTATTAATTTACGGAGCAGACAGAATCGCAGTCAGTGGCTCAGCTTGGTACATGTTTAACTTAATTAAACATATAATAATTATTACTGCATTTTTGAACTGATCTGAAGTTCCAGAAAATCCAATTGAGCGAATAAGTGATAAAATTGACTAATTTATTATAATTTGTTATTTAAAAGTCAGTAACACCTTATAAGGTATAAATGACTAATAATGTTTCTGTTTATTTTCAGTTTTATGTGGAATCTTTCAAAAAATCAACGCAAAACCAGATACTTTTAATCAAACTCGGCCAAACCATCTACCTAAAAGTAAAATATGGAAAGTGTTCACCAAAGAGTGCTGCACAGATCCAGATTTGTGGTACATATTCGATCCAAGAGATGATCCCTGTTTCACAATTCGAGAGAGTGGGGACCACTGCTACATACACCTGGACTGCAACGTAAATTACGAGGAAAAGAACACAATTTGCATAAATTATGGCAAGTCCTTTCTTTACTACAAAGGTTACAGAACTTGTGAACAAGTGTGGAAACACCATCTTTTATAGCACATTCGTGTTCCATTAGTTTTTATGGTAAAAGGCAGAAACACAACAATTGGACAGTGAATGGGTGGATGAAAGTTCTGTGGAGCCCAAATGGGACAATTTGTCTCTAAAAGAAGACACTTATATAAGATGGAGAACAGGAGAGAAGATGAGCTCAGACACCCTTACAGTCACACATGGAGGTGGAAGTTTAATGGTTTTGGGTTGTTTTGGAGCAGGGAAGATTACAGAAAGTGAAAGGAATCCTGAACCAACATGGCTCCCATTCCACACTTCAACACCATGCAGTTCCGTCTCGACTGTGGCTCGTTGGAACCGTACAAAGACAATGTGTCATAGCGAACATCCGAGTTCTGTAAGTGTTATTTAGAGAGAAAACAGACGTCTGTAGTGATATCTATCATGGAACGACCTGTCCACTCACCGCAACTAAATCTTCTGAACTGCTCTGGGATGAAATGGATCAGGGATGCTGAGAGTGTGCAAAGCTGTTCTTCATGCTAAGAGAGGATTTAAAAAAAATGACCTGGGACATCTTCATACCATTACATTACCTAGTTTGTTGCATAGAAACAAAAGAACATGCATGTTTCTCTCAGAAATCCTAAAACGCTGTGTGTTTCCAAACTTTTGACAAGCACTGTATATCAGATTATATCAATTATAATGAGAGAAGCTGTTGAGTAGCTTTGTATAGTAATGTTAACACATGATGCATGTTTAATATGATTTTACTACATCCAGAGAAAAATGAAGATGATGCACGAGAAGAAGAAAAGAATCGCAGAAGAGATGAAGAGCAGCGGCGTCAGGCCCAGTGTGAACATGAAAGAAGAATTGAGGAACAGATTCAAAGGGAAAGTGAACTCGCTGCTAAGAAACTTTCACAAGCCACAGAGACACTGAAGCAGAACCAGAGGCTGAGAGGCCATGAGACCCATCACCAAACTCACATCATGCAGCAGGCAGTAAACACTGACATTGAAAGAGACGAGGTATTGAGTTCATTCCCTTCTCTTTTATTTCAAATGTTACAAGTTACTTAATTATTGCATCATTTGTTTCCAGGTTCCTGAAATCGAGAGGAAATTCACAGAACTGTTGCTGGAGTATGAAATTGTTGAGGATGAAGATTCAGAGGAGACTTTAGCAGACAGAATGAAAACTCTGCAAAATGAGTTGATGGTGAAGTTCTGTAAGAAACACAACCTGTCCAGTAGCTGTGTGTTTTCTTTTGATGATGCAGTTGGTTATGAGACTCTGCCTCTACATGATAGACTGACAGTACTTGAGGCTGTGATGCGTTTAGTTTTGGAGGAGAATGAGGACGTCCTCACACATAAACATGAACGAGACTTCCTCCTGGATCTGCTTGAACTTCTGCAAGATGATCATCCATCACTGGCCTTCAATCTTTTACAGAGCGTTCTTCAAACTGATATGCAACTGTCTACACAGAGTAAAGAAATTCTGTGTCAGATCACATTCAACAAGACATGGAAGCTGTCAGAAATAACAGGTTTCCTGCGTTCCATTTCTGATAAAGACGAAGAACAAGTGCAGTCAATCCTTCACATTGCACAGACCTACAAGCTGGAGTATGGAAATATCTTTCGTGCATTACAGTCACATGATCCCCTGAGATGGATAAAACACCATGTTGGTGGAGAGAGACAGAAAAATGCAGATACTATTATTAGTGAAATGTGCAATGCAAACTACCCTGAGAACGTCCTGACAATACTAACTGATGTTCTTCAGGATCTGGAAATGGAGCTTCCAGAATACAGAACAGCTGATCTCAGTGAAAACCAAATTCAGGATATAAAGAAAATGATTATAGAACTGGACTTCAACAACCCTGACAGAGAAGTTCTCAAACGTGTCCTAGTGGGAATGTCAGTTGCAGTAAAACGATGTTCTACTGTCACTATTCACAAAGGTCCAACACAAAGTGTCATTGAAGGTTATCTTCCAAGATTAACTCAACTTGCATCCTTGGTCGTCTTCCTGCTTCCAAAATCCAGAAGCAATACAGGTTGCCTGCTTGAGATTGGGACAGGTGAAGGGAAATCTTGTATCTTAGCCATGCTTGCTACAATCCATGCTATTCGTGGTGTAAAGGTGGACATTGTCACCAGCTCCCCGGTTCTTGCCCGTCGTGATTTAGAAGAATGGAGCGAACTGTACAAGATGTTTGGTATAACATCATCTGCCGTTCCTCCAATGATGAATGATGTCTCATCTGAAAAACAAGATGAAATGACTCAGGAAGCGTACAAACAACAAATCATTTACAGCACTGTTGGGACTTTTGCAGCAGATACACTGAAACAAGAGTTTGAGAAGAAAACTACTCGAGGAGACAGAAGGTTTGAGATGGTCCTTGTGGATGAGGTTGACTACATGACCTTGGATAATGGAGTTCAAATAACATTTCTGTCCCATGAGTGCAGTGGCCTTCAGCATTTAGAGCAGGTTCTTGCAGGCATCTGGGCTATGATATCTTCATGTCGACCAGTTGAGATAGAAGAAACTGGAGAGACCATGTGGACAACAAGAATCCAGAATTTTCACATGGCTGCTTTGATAGCAATGATTGGTGCAGAACAAAGTGATGGATTTTCACCATTAGAAATTCTGTTGCCAGGTATTGAGTTAGGATTTTACTCCAAGGAAGATTTTGAAAATTTGAAGGTTTCTATTAATGCTGAAGGAGAAGCCGAGAACAGAACTATTGAAAATGAAGCATTAAAGACCATCATGGCCAAAACTGGAATAGAACAACAGTATGACCTGCTGAGTGTTCTTGAGATGGGGATGGAGGACAAGGTGGCATTTAACTGTTATATCTATCAGTCAGAAACTGGAAAAGCCGTTCAGTTTGGAGATCAAAAGGCAAAAACTGACCAAAACATCAACATGCTGCTACTCCAAAATGGAAAAACTTGTGAGATCATGCCTGAGGATTTGCTTGTTGAAGCCACCATTAGCCAGATCAAATCCAAGATTAAATATTCTAAACAATGCAGTTTAAAGATGGAAAAAGATACACTTGTAATTCCTTCTTTTTTAGAGAAATACCTGGAAAATCAGCTGCCACTGTTTGTTGAAAATGCACTGAAGGCCATTCAGATGACCAAAGGCAGAGAGTACATGATTGAGAGATCTCTTAGTGCTCAGGGAGTAGATGTTAGAGAGGATGAACAACACATGTACCATGGGATAATTCCAGTGGACTTTCAGGCCAGTGGAATGTTGGAGAAAAGAAAACGATGGGGTGATGGACTACAACAGTTTCTGGAGATGAAGCATCAGTTAACTTTATCACCATTATCAAACGTGACAAACTACATGTCAAATTCATATTTCTTTAAAAGATATCTGAGTGGAAAAGGAATATTTGGTGTTTCTGGAACCCTGGGTGGGGATGCAGACAAGGGATTCCTGGCAAGACATTACAAAACAGAGAGCTACATCATACCGGCTCATCAGCGTCAAAAGGTTACTGAGCTTCCTGCAGTCCAGGTGAGGGGAGGTACTGAACAATGGATCCAAACTCTTTGTGTCACCATGTCCAAAGTGTCTGACAGAGGACAGGTGGTGTTAGTTGTGTGTGAGGACGTCAACACAGCAAATGATCTCAAAGAAAAAACAGCAGAAACCAAACATTCAGTTACAATGTACACAATGAGCGAGAGCCACAACATTGAGAACCAGAAGTTCAACAAGGGACAGATCATCATTACCACTAACCTTGGAGGACGTGGAACAGACATTAAGGTTACAGAGGAGGTTGATCGCTGTGGTGGTCTGTTTGTGTTACTCACGTACTTCCCCGAAAACCGAAGAGTCGACAAACAGGTCTTTGGACGAACAGGTCGAAAAGGAACACCAGGAATGGTCCAGTTAATCCTGAACCAGGATCGTCTAGCCATGGCCTACAGAGGCCATTCAATTGAAGCCATGAGGGAACTCCGAGAAGAGTATGAGGTTAATCGAATAAAAGACATGGAGAAGGAGAAACTAGCTGAAATTGAAATGAAGGAAAAGCTGTTCTCCACATTTTGTCAGTTTCTTTGTGCCTTTGACCAGCATTATAGTACAGAAGAGAAGACTGATCTCTTTGAAGTGAAAGTAAAAGATGTCCTCGTTACTTTGAGTCCTTTAACAATAAGATGGACTATCACCCAGCATTGAATGCTTTGAAGGAATCATGGGGTATGTGGCTGATACTTCACACAGAGCAGATTAACATTGAGAATGACCTCAATAAATTAAACAAAAACCTCCTCCAGCACTTGCAGGATACAAGCAACAAACTTTTACAAGGTCAGAGTGAAAACTTTTATGATCATGTTCAGGTGGCTTTAGGAAGAACTGCCTTGCACTTTCTAAACAAAAACAAGAATGACTATGGAGCAAAAGGGTACTGGGAAAAAGCCTCTGATTCAGACACCTACTACAGAGCTGCTGCACTGTACAACCAGGCCTACATCACCATTAACCTGGCCAAGGAGGGCTACAAAAATGAGGCCCGTTCCTTACTAGAGCAGGCAGAGAAAGCCATAGATGTTTACGTATCAGAAATTATCAATACACTATACTTCTCTGCTTTGTCTGTTACTCGAGATTTTGATCCACACCACAGTGGCAGCTGTAACTTCCATTTACAAATGCAGGCAAGGATGAACATATTAAACTCATGGAAGCAAAACATCACAAAAATATGTGACCTGCTTAAATCAGACAAAGGAGATTTCAAAACTGTAGATTTGACTCTTTACAGCTTATCAACTGAGGAGGATTTTGTGTCTTCCAGTGAACTTAATGTCTTTCGTAATTATGGCCTTGCACTTGTGTTTGAAGTGAAGAAAAAGCCCCAGTTCTCATTTGATGCTCTGATTTGTTGTTTTCTGGGTTTGGCTCAGGTTGTAGCAGGAGTTTTGGTATGCGCCCTGTCAGCTGGTTCCCTGTCCTCATTTGGTCTTGGTTTGATTTCTGAAGGTGTGTCTGACATGATCAGTGGAGTCATGGGTATGATTAATGGCACATTTGATTGGGCATCATGGGCAATATCTAAAGCAATCAGTTTAGGAATGTCTTTGGTCTGTGGGGGCTTCAGTGTTTTCAAAAGATCATTCTCTTCTGTGAAAAATGCAGCAAATAATATCTTAAATGGCACTAAATCACTAAAAACCATTGCATCGAGTGCCATCCAATCAGGAAAAATCTTGTCCTCTGGTACAACAGTCAAGTTTGTATCGACATTTTGCCCAAAGGACATTACGGCAAAGATGGTCAAATCAAACTTAAAACAAGCATGTGCATATGCTGTTCAGGAATTAGCTATTAAGGGTGTAAACACTGCTTTAAACAATGTTGATGCAACAGTTCAAAAGACTTTCAAACAAGGATTTCACCTTACTTTCAAAAAATCTATCTGTACAGCACTGAACCAGAATAAACAGTTTGTCTGTGTACTCTCAGATTTCATTAGTTCGGGAATCCCAAAGGCTGCCTTGGAAAAGAAAAATGGATATAAGATAAGCAAAAACTTAGAGAAGCAGTTTAGAGACTATGTTGATCAGAAAACAAAACATGGTATCAATGGACTTTATCAAACTGTAACCAAATCCAAAAGAACATTCATGTTCTGTCCACTGTGTGGGACATGGGAGCAGAGATTGTTGCACATGAACCTTATACATGCATCAAGAAGCTTCTCACTACTGCAAGCAAGTCCAAAACTATTTCTAAACTGTTTTCCTCCATTCCTACTAAACAGACCATTGACTGTAATTTTGTTCCTACATTTCTGAAGTCCATGAAGGAGGATCCATTACTTAGGACATATGACAATGATGGACGGGACAAACTGGAAGATGTGAACCGTCTTAAAGATGAACTCATTGACTTAGTTTCAGATGTTCTTTCCCAGTCCATGGTGGATAGTTTTTCTGGGTTTGCCACGTCCATGTTAACAAAAACCTTTACTCACAAACTAAACTCAGTTACTGGAAATGTAGTTGGTAATATGCTGGGAAGACATGAAACTCAAAGTTTCTTTGTAAATCAGCAGCATCATTATGATCTGAAATCAGCCTCTAAATGTAAGGAAAAGCCTTTGTCTAAGAAACAACTAAATGAGCTCAGTTGCTATGCTAACAACTTAATTGATAAGCAAAACCCTGCCACAGCTTTAGACGTTCATGTTCTCACTAAGAGTAATTTACTAAAAGGAAAAGGAATCTGTATAACAGTAGTAGATGATCAAGGAAAACTTCTCACAGAGGAGACTTACAAAGGAACAGACCCAACAGCTGGTACTATCAACCTCAGGCTCACGAAAACATCTCTGACTTCTCCAGGGTGAGCCTAAGAAACATTTTTTTTCTGATTTTATATCGATTAGTTTTTGATGTTGTTGTAGATATAATTTGTTGATCATATAAATGCTTTCCTTTAATTCAATGCATGGTACAGAATTGAAGGAATGTTTAATATACTGAAAAACATCATCAAGTCCGAAGACATTCAACTAAGTAGCAACAATGATAATATACATCCTGATGGATCACGAGAGACTGCAAAGTCCTCAAAACAAAACTGTCTTTTTCATGCTGTCATCCAAGCAACAACTAATGGCCCAGGTCATGTTGTGCTACAAAAAGCCCAGGAGCTCCGTAGGAAAGTCAGTGAAGAGGTAAGCAAGAGTATGCCATATAGGTTTACTTGCAAGACATTGGTTCACACTTACAAATCAGTTCTGTTCAGTCATCTGTAAAATGTTGTGTGACAGTAGGGATTTTGTTTAAGCATTAGATATAAATGAGAGCTTATAACCTAGTTAATTATTTGACTGGGACCCAAGTTCCTGTCCCCACCCATACTTCCTGGGGGTCAACAGTGGCACCATAACCAGAGATTGAAGAAAGCCTCATATTGCCATCAAACCTTCCTGCTGAGCAAGTTTGACAAATCTTCTGTCCTTTCTAACAAAACAAAATAACAAATGCAAAAACAAATTAACAAATTAGAAAACATTAACAAATCCGAAAACAAAATAACAAATGCAAAGTCAGAAAAACCGGAAAAGGTAGGTATGGTTTGTGAATGGAAACTTACCGATCATTGGACGAGACACCTGTCATTCACCTGTATATCTTGAATGGCAAGTTTCCATTCACAAACTATAGCTACCTTTTCTGGTTTCCGGTGAGTGTGGCGGGAATTATGGTGTTGAACGCTGAACTGTAGTCTATAAACAGTATTTTTGCATATTTCCCTTTTCTGTGGTGGCTCATCGTTGTGTGAAGATGATGAGTAATGGCGTTCTCAGGAGAGCAGTTCTGTCACTACTGAGGTCAGATCTACAGGGATGTAGTCGAGGCAGGCGGGCTGGGGTTTCACAATCTTCTTTGCCCTGGTCCGGCACGGCGTGCTGTAGATGTCCTGCAGGTCAGGAGGGATGCCAGGGAGGTGATGCTACCCGTCAGGACGCCTTTAATGGTGCAAGTGTAGGAAGTCTTTGGCACCTGAGAGGGTAGTTTAAAGTCCCTTAAGCGTCTCATATGGTACAGACACTGCTGGGCTTCTTCACCAGGGTGTTGATGTGACAGGACCCAGACAGGTCCTGTGTGATGATGACCTCCCTCTGAACCGAAGCTTCCTTCCTTTGTTTGTATACAGGCATGAAGAAGATGGTGGCATGGCCCGATTTCCCAAACGATGGACGTGATTGTGCATTGTAGCTGTTCTTGTTCAGAGACAGGTTGTTGGCTCATACCAGTTTGCTTACTGTTTCAGCTCCTTTCTGTATGCCGACTTGTTGTTCTTGCTGATTCTTGCCACCACGTTTGTGTCATTAGAGAACTTGATTATGTGACGGTATTCCTTGAGGACATGGACAGGTACAATGGACATCAGACTTTGTACTGCGTTGGCACTGGTTTAATAAAGGATTGTCGGGTTGTAGTAATGTATTAGGACAGAGAGGTGTTTTGGTCATTGCATGTCATCTCTTCCATGTAGTGTGGGGTTAAGTCCCTCTCCAAACACTGCCCAACATGCCTGGTCATTCCAATAACATGGTAGTGCGAAGGGAAACAAACACAATATTTTGCATCAGCTTTAGCGTGAGCACAGGTTAAGAATGCTAAAAACAGGACGTGTCCCTTGAACCAGAACTGTTTAATATTCATGTGACGGGTCAGTCTGGTGGTGCAGCGAGGAAAATGCCACTGGATTCATTACACGGGTCTGGTATAATGGATGAAGCAATGTGAGCAAGCTTTCAGCCAGGTTAAAATTGGGGTATTATGATAATGTGGGAGTGGTCAAGCATTCGATGTGGATGAAGAGGATGTGGGGGAGCTGCAATGTAATTGCCATTAACCAGAGGGAGAAGTCATTTGGGAAATGACTGTTTTATTGCAGTACAATTCAGTCATATCAGTCCACTTGTGATTGTTATTACGTCCTTGAGAAGAAAGATTACGGTCTTTCAGTTGTTTGCCTAATCAATCCAGTGGAACTGTTCATAAACAATTACATTTTGATTGGCCAGTGTGTTTACTGTGTTTGAATGATTATTAGTCTGTCAGTTAATTTCTTCTTGATTCAAACTTCACTGTAATTTGGAAAAACTGAAATATCCTGAATGCACAGACCGCATTTGATAAACTCTGATCTGTATAAGCACCATGTAGATATCTGATGAGAGATCTTGATTTTTTTTATTACAGATCCTATCAAGACCACGCGAGTATGCAGATGCTGTGAAGATCCAGAACATGTTCAACATGACAAACAGTTCAAATAAGTTTCAAATCCAAACTGGAGTGAGAGAATGTGATATAGAGCAGTACACTAACTACACTAAAGACAAGACACCCAAACAAATTATTGATGAGTACAAACTTGGAAAAGTTGGAGACCACAAGTGGTAATTATTTTCCTTCATGTTTATAATTGTTCACCTCAGGGATCTTTTTTTATATGTGCTGGTCAGAACATACACCAGATCTAGTGATACAATGACGATACTAAACAATCACCTTGTATGTCACCCTGTGAAGCCTTTTAGACATGAAGAAGCCCACAGCAAGAGTGGTGGAGGTGCAGCACATTCCTTGAAAAGCACATGGGCTGCAGTCTTTCACCTCATCGAAACAAACCCAGAGATTTCTTCTTCACCAGACACAAGAAACAAAGATGCTTTCTACCTAATGATGAAAATGAAACAGGACCCGAATGAAACCATGCAGCTTTGCATGAACACGCTGTACTTCGACCACCATCGTGCTCTGAGCAGCAGGAACAGTGCTGAGTCCAGAGCATGCAGGTCTCATCTCAACACCTTTCATTTGCAGCACTATTAACTTTTATTTCATTCACTAGTACTGATTGATGCTTTTTTCATTTGGATGCTCCTCAGACATTTCCTGACCAGCACTTTTTTAAGTGGAGACACAGAAAAAGCACTGAAGATCTCCTTTATGATGGCCCATCCTCAGTGCTCAGACCACATCAGGAATGATCTTGGTATGTGTTATAATATCCAAGGGGAAGTTGTTCTACTAGATTTTGGAGTCCCCAAGGCTGTTTGTAAAGTCAGGTACTGATGTAGGTGAGAAGGTGAGGAGGCCTGGGGTGCAGACAGCATTCACAATCATTCCAAAGGTGATAATAGCAATCGAGCTCTATAGCAGGAGATCTTCTACTCAAACCCACTGAAAGCAGATCTTCATGGAACTAGCTTTGCTGCCAGGAGCATTGTCATGCTGGATCTGGTTTGGACCTCCTAATTCACGTGAAGGAAAATTTCATGCTCCTGCACCAAAAGACGTCAGATACAATTGTTCTTTGTGGTTTAGGGAAAGATCAGTATATGACCCAATACTTTCACTTATAAAGTGTAGTTGCCAAAACATACATTTGTATTTATTTTGAGCTACAAACTAGTAAACCCTTTACTCTACTCACAATCAAAATGATTCCTGTTCTGCTTACCCGGCAGGTATCACTCATCAGTTCAGGAACTGCGACTCTGGACTTGGAGCGGTGGACAGGAACGCCTACTACAAGAGAGGATTTAAGGATATGGTGAAAAAGTACAGCAAATGGGATCTGATTAACCAGGACCAAACCATCCGACTGATCAACTGGGTGCAGAAAGATTTGTATCTGGACACATCTACAGTGGAGTATAACGAAATAATGAATGCGATAAAAGACGCGAAGAAGAAATAAAACAAAAGCCGAATGAAATCAGAACTTATCCATGGAGATAAATAGATATTTATTTATGCAGATTTGACTGAAAGCTAAGCATCTCTTTTACCTTAAAGGATTGTGACTTGATTTTGGTTTTTAAATGACTAATATAAATTATTTAAAATCAAAAGTCATTTTACATTTAGTATTATCCTGAGTAACTTACAACTGAGCAGTTGAAGGTTAAGGGCCCTGCTCAAGGGCCCAGCAGTGGCAGCTTGGTGGTGCTGGGATTTAAAAATGGTGAACAACTGAGTTTACTGTAATTATTAATCATACTTAAAGATTATTTTTGTATTCCACCTGAAAAGTGTTGATCATAAAACAATGTTGTAACTGTGACATTTATCCAGATGTGGAAAGTAACGAATTACATTTACTCCTGTTCCTGTACAATCTGTCCTTTTACTTTAGTATGTTTTGTTTAAGGTGTTGTACATTTTAAATCGTATCTGTTACTGAGTAAAAAAAACAAATAAAAAGAATGCAAAGTGGAAAAAAAAAATCCTGCACTGATTAATTGATGGGCAGAAAACGAACAAACTCACAAGAATAAAAGATGGAGGCTGACGCCAGTGATGCAGATCCAGTCGTCAGATTCTTATGAAACAAACCCCTGTTATTATATTACATGACCACTTTGACTTGAAATGCAAAGGCAGCTGCTTTATTATGCAGTGTGAGCTGTGTTTGCTCGAGGCGACTGAACAGCCAGCTCATAAAAACTCAACATCAGAACCTGCACATGCATGTTGAGGTCAGTTAATAAAACATATAGCTTTATTTTACATACAGTAACTGTTGCATCACCTTGCAAATGTTGGAAAATTTTAGTGACTTGAAGCAAAACTGTCACAATGCAGCAAACTCTATCACGAGTGCCACGATTCATAAAAAGTGTTATATTTAGCAGTAAATCTGTTGCTGTTAGATTTTATCATTACTGCATTAACAATCACACACTTTTGTTTGCGGTCCAATCAGAGTGTTTGGATTTGTCGTTGCGGAAAACACCGGAGTTGTTCAATGCGTCTGAATTCTGAATCGGCATTTGGGATTTCTCTCAATATCATAAATGATCATTTTTTCTGTGAAATAAGCAGCACTCGCATTAGATTAAGTCACAGACTGTAGTTTACCTTCAGTTAAAAACATCTAGTTTGAACCACACTAGAGTCTATCGCCCCCTGCTGGTAAAAACATTTTACTTCGAGTAAATTTGAAATGAGCTACATTTTACTTTCACTTAAATAGATTTTTAGACCTGTAACTTTACTTGTACTTTATTGAATTAAATTAAAGTAACTTTCACTTAAGTAGAATATTTGATGTCTCTTTCCACCTCTTTATTTAATTTTATTTAACTTTATATATAAACATAACCAGCGACGGTTTAGTGATCGTTCACTGTTAAAGCCTTCAACTGTCCTAAAATATGAAATATATAAAATATTTTCATGTAAAAGAACAACATTGTGGTCAGAGAAACATGTGTAGGATTTGGGGAATCTGCTTTTCTGACCGTCTGTAGCAGGAGATTTCACATGAGGAAGAGCGGAAGCAAAAGATTGACTATAAGGATGAATAAACATCCACATCTCCTGTGACAGTGATTTCAGTCCCACACAAACAACATGGATACATTTCCAAATCTCTTTTTATTATCATACTCATACCAACAACCATGCCACAGTGAAGATCATAGAGATTAGACTTTTTCCTCCATTACGATCATTGATGTGAAGCTCTTGTTGTTTTTTCATGATCACAACATCATTTTTTAATGATCAAGACAAAATTTTCTTGTGATTTTGGCATAACAAGATCAACTTTATTTTTCTTCTTCAGCAGAAGAGCATGTTCTAGAGGCAGCATCATCACAGCATCATGAAAGATCGGATTCGCTTTTACTTTACTAATTATAGCTCTATGTCTGTCCGTTATTGACAACTTAGACATAAGTATTGGAGAAGGAGGCTCTCAGGTCTGCATCTTTAGTGTTGAAGACAATGTGGCGACCCTGAACATAGTTACTTTCATATAAATTCAAAATCACAAGAAGATTAAGTTGTAATCAAGAGAAAACAAGAAAGAAAAAAACATTATAATGTATGGTCACCTAGGACTTCTGTAGACGTAATAATTATTTTTATTTTAATATTAGATATTTTTTTATAATAACCTGATTAAGTGTTGGACTACAAAATTGCTGAAAGAATTGTTCCACAATTTGGCCAGAAGATGGCGACGTAAAACAAAAAAAAGTAACGATAGAAAAACATAGTGAAGTTCTTTCTTCGCATTTCCAAGTGATGTTAGGAAGCTGGGGTCAGAGTGCATGGTCAGCCATGTTACAGCGCCCCTGGAGCACAGAGCGTTAAGGGCCTTGCTCAAGGGCCCCACAAGGACCACGGAAGATGTGTATGCCTGGTTTGTGCGTATGTGAGGGAGAAAGACTGGCTGGTGTAGCATTAATATCTGAACATGGTTATGTCTGAAGATGAGACATAATGCAAGAAAGGGTTTCCATAGTCACTGGTGTATTACTGTCCAAAACGTGCATCATGGGCAATCAAAAATATAATAATATCGATAAGAAGAAGAAAAAGAAAAAAGCAGAAGAAGCCATATAAGACAAGACACTACAGGTGAATAGGCCAGTGTTTAAGACTCATCCATCAAAGATCTATTCCTGTCAAGTGTTCTTCAGCAAACTGGAAACTGTGAAAACGATGGACTGATTATGCTTTTGAAGTTCCGTCCCAATCCATGATGGAGAGTTTTACTTGGTTTCCCACATTGACTCAATTCTGTTACTGGGAATCTGCTGGGGAGAAGTGAAACCCAGTTTGTTGCTTTTTAAACAGTAACTTGTTGAAACTAAAAGTATAAGTGAAGAAGATGATCCAGGAAAATGTCTCTCAGAGGAGACTTACCCAGGAACTGATCCAACAGCATGCTAATGAAAACACCTCTGACTTCCACAGCTCAATTTTTATACAAAGTCAATCAGTATCCAGGCTTTTATTTGTTGGTGCTCTTATGGACATTGATTTGTGCTGTTCATTGTGTTTTATGGAACAAGAGGAATATTGAGTAAACTGAACTACAGGATTATGGGTAAAGACCCCACAGTGTAGCCTCATCAATATTCAATACTCCCAGAAAACTGTTTTTCATGCTGGCATTCAAGAAACTGCAAATGATGGTATGGAACTTAACTCTGGAGAACTTTGCAGCAAAGCAGTGTATTTGGGAGGTGGGGGATTAGTGGTTACGGTATCACTCTCAATTCGAAGGACACAAGTTCAAATCCCAGCACCACCAAACTGCCACTGCTGGGCCCTTGAGCAAGGCCCTTCACTCTCAGACTGCTCGGGTGTAAGTTGCTTTGGATGAGGGTGTGCTGTAAATGTATTTCTTGATCTGGTTTTGAGCTTCAGCCACGATTCAGTTCAAATCCCAGAGATACTTTTCTCTGAGAAAAACCTGTAGGCCCATTACCACTACACAAATATGTGTTTTTCCTCAAAGTGCTGACCTCACTAATGCTCTTGTAGCTAAATAAACATTAATCCCCACAGCTATGCTCCAAAATCTGTTGGAGAATGTGGTTTATTATAACTAATGCTAAAAAGTAGGATTGCTGTCCACAAACATCTCTGGTGAAACTGCTGCATCTGGTAGACCTTCAATCATCTATTGCATTACCATCAATATTGCGGTTCTGTGACCGAGTTTGTTTTGCCTAATGATGTTTTTCTAGGTGTGTGTTTGTGTGTTTGTTTGATAGTCGGTGTACTAGCAGCAGATTCTCACCTCGTGACCATGACTGTGCCCGAGAACCCTGTGAAAAGTCTCTCAAAGGTTCTTGCTGTCATCATACTCCCAACCTCCTCAACCCCTCAACAGACCTCCACATGATCACATGACCTTGCATAAACATGTGCCCTAAAGATCTACTAGGGCGATGCAGGCTCATCAGGTGAATGTCTGGGGTAGTGATTATAGTCAGGGGTTCAAACCTGAGCACCACCAAGCTGCCAGCATTGGGCCTTTGATCAAGGCCCTCAACCCTTTCGGCTCCAGGAGCGGTGTACCATGGCCGACTCGCCACAGCTTCCGAACAAGCTGTGATGTGTGAAGGAAATGGATTATTGGTGAATCTGGTTTTCTTCAAGTACTAGAAGAGCCTGTACAAGTGTCATCACAAGAACTCGGAACACTTCCTAATGCATTTCCTCCACTGTAAGAGCTGATTCTATTTTCTCAGGGCCAGAATGAGTGCTGCTATGGAGCTCATTTCAGAATAAGAGTCACTCAAATCCTGATTCCGTTTTCGATTATTAACTGCTGTGGCATTATAAAAGAATATTCGAATATTCTAAAGACAACTGAGGCAGGTTTCAGAGAGATCTTTTGAACCGTAATACATTGACAGATCATTTATTTGTCTGAAGTCTGAAATGTACATTTAAGAGTAAAGTACAGGGGAAATGACTAGATGAGAAAAAGGGGAGAAGTGTATGAGAAAGTAGGAGGTCGTTTTGGTATCTGGTTCAGGATGAAGTGTTCTCCTACACTGTCACATGCAGATGTACATCATTTACAATAAATCATTAAAGATTATAAATTATTTTCTTTATTTAATACTGTAAATCTGTTTAGATGAGAATAAAGCCAAGCTAGCAGTGGGCGAGGCAGACTGCACTCCCCCTAGGGGTAGTTTTTATAAACCGAATAAAATGATCTGTATGTGAAAGACTCAGTGAAATGACTCATTCTGGTTTTGCTCACCCAAAGAGTTATTTCATCTCTGATTCGTTTTCCTCCGCAGGATTTATTTTCATATATTTTTATTCCATTATACTTATTTTATTATTTTCATTCCCAGTTTGGTAACTATCTTTCTCTCTCTCTCTCTCTCTCTCTCCAGCGTACAGTGGCGTCTAAAATCATTTATCATTATAATTAGAAAAAGATTGAAGACTGAAGCCAGAGTTCAGAAAAGAACAGAATATTTACACTTTAATATGTTGCATGTTTCATCTGTACATTTTAACAATTACACAAAATGTTGAAAAAAAAATACAACTTAATTCTTCATCTCACAAAAATACACATATCATCAGTTAACCTGTTCCAGGTGTGCGTTTCCTGTTCCAGGTGTGCGTTTCCTGTTCCAGGTGTGCATTGGTGTGTGTTTAATGGAAATAGAGTGGTGTGTATCACCTATTTTAGGTGTGTAAACAGCATTTGTTCAACATGTGTATGTGTGTTCTGGCACTGAAGTGTGTGTGTGTGTGTGTGTGTGTGTGTGTGTGTTAAAGCTCAGCCCCAGCAGGTAAAATTATTTTGCAGTGTTACACAAGTTTGCTAAAACTGTGTGTCTGTGTGGGGGTGTGTGTGTCACACAGCTGTGGTGTGTTTAATGCTGTGAAAGCTGATGCGTGTTGGGGATGTTGGGATAGACATCGCCCTGGCAACCCGAACACGGAGGGCGTGGTTATCCTGCCATCGGTGCCAACGTTTCCTTACTGCAGAGCGTACCTAAAACACACACACACACACACACACACACACACACACTCATCAGGGAATTAATACAAGGAAGCGTGGGAGGATTCAAGCTGACAAAAAAATTACGATGCATGTGCACGTGTGTGTGTGTGTGTGTGTGTGTGTGTGTGTGTGTGGGTTAGTTTCAATTGCACTTTATTGATTAGATCAGGAATCAGTAATAACATTGCTGACTCAAACACAAATGAAATGTCTGACCTTTAAACCTCTCTCTCACACACACACACACACACACACACACACACAAACACAAACAAACACACACACACACACACACTAATCAAACAGCCAGAATTCCTCTCAAGTTTCTTGGCATGACAGGATTCACTAAGTGAAGCATTCTATCGTTTTTATTGATTTATTGATTGATTTGTTTGTGTGTTTGTGATTTTAAAGCAAATCGAGTTCATTGCTGGGGGTCTGAAAGCCACGTGACCATGTAGAGGGGAAACTGACGTTGTCATGGAAATGGCGAGTATACTTTCCCTCTTCCTACCGCACACTCAACTCGGGACATTGCTTTATGTTGCTTTATGTCACACACACACACACACACACACACACACACACACACACACACACACACACACAGGGCTGCAGCCGTCTTGTGTCTCTGATTTCATTCAGAATGACTCCATAAATAATATAATACACTCCTGTTGACATTTGTTTAATGTTAATTAGAGCTTATAAGAGGCGCCTCGGTGTGCACGTGTGTTTGCGCGTGTGTGTGTGTGAGTGTGTAAGGGGTGAGTGTGTGTGGTTGCACCGTATCAGTGGTGTGGCCTGTTTTTTATCGCTGCAGTCATAACAGCATGAAATGAACTTCAGGGTGGACTCACCTCACCATTCAGGAAGCAGTAAAACACTGAGACGAAGAAACCCTGTGGAGACACACACACACACACACACACACACACACACACACACACACACAGCTAACTAAACGTAACATTTGTACTTCGAAACCTTCAAATTATCTTCCCATCATCTTATCAAAAGAAAGGACTGTAATGGAAGGGAGGCAGGAATCTCACACTCACACACACACACACACACACATTCTTTTTCATGTGTGTTTTTCAAGTCACTGTTAGTAGTATTGAGACATCAGAAGACAAAAAAAAATGTACCTCTGTGTCTGCATCTGTCTGTTCCTCTGTTTGTGTCTGTCTGTCTGTCTGTCTGTCTGTCTCCCTGAGTCAGTCTGTATTTTCTATATGAGCACGCCGGTGCTGTTCTATAACGATGTCAGTAAACAGTGACCCCTCTGACTGTTAGAGATCACTGACACCGGAGACTCCCTCCGTAACCACGTCCCCCTTTACAGAAAACCTCACCGCATCGTCGCCGCACACGTTTTTAACGCGTTCATGTGCGGTGTGCGCTCAACACGTCCCTGTGAACGAGCCGTTGTTATGGGAACCAGGACGCATTAGAACCAGCGCGCTGCTGTTATGGAGCATGAACACACGGAAATGAACACAGCTGTTACTTCTGCATTAACAGTCAATTAGTGCGGGGGAGAGTTTCTCTGTGCAGCACCGATTATCTGAAGCAGCCTCTCGCACATACACACACACACACACACACACACACACACACACACACACACACACACACACACACACACACACACACACACACACACACACTGTCTCTGTTACTAGGAATTTTAAAGTTGTGGAATTCGCTTCATGTGTCTCTGTCCAGTGGGGCATTTCCTGTTCCTCAGTCGATATTTCATCATTCTTTATTAATAAACTCCGACACGCTGTTCTTCTTCAACTTCTTCTCTCTATTTCCACATCTTATGGCAAAAAAACCTCTTGGTGTACAGGATATGGCTAAAAGTATTGGGACCCCTGACTTTTCCAGTCATATGTGCTTCTACTCCAAACTGCTTCCCCAAGCTTACAGGCATTAAATTGTGTAGGACAATTGTGTTGGGGTGCATTTACTTTTTTATTTCACTTGAACTAGGAGACCAAAACCAAGCCAAACTCTGTGCACAAAGCCAGCTCTATGAAGATCTGCTTTCCATGTGTTGGAGTGGAAGATCTCCTGCTGTAGAGCTCCAACACTATTGAACACCTTTTGGATGATTTTTTTCATGCTGACTGACCTGAAGGCCTCCTCACCTCACCTACAAACGTGCCTGACTTTATTTACACCTTGTGGCTGAATGAATCTCCTGTGGTGGAGAATCTTCCCAGAAGAGTGGAGCTCATTATAACCCTTAAAATAAAATGATTTTATAGGAGGGTCAGAAAGAAAAAATACAGCTAATAGATAGATAGATAGATAGATAGATAGATAGATAGATATAGATAGATAGATAGATAGATAGATAGATAGATAGATAGATAGATAGATAGATAGATAGATAGATAGATAGATGAGTGAGTGATGGATGGACTGATAGATGGATGGATAGATAAATGGACCAGTGAATATTATTATTATGAAACGTAGTTCCTGCCCATAATCAGTGGGCTAATCGTCTCCTGGCCTTTATTAATCTCAGCGTCTGATTGGTCGCTTGCTGGAGACACTCGGTTGGTGAACTGTTTTTAAATCCAGCACTAAAACAGGCATAAAAATCCCAGGAGGACGTATACAGTATATATTCTGATACTTACACACACACACACACACACACACACACACACACCTGATGTATCATACCTGAAAAGACTGCAGGAAGGAATTGAAATAAATAAAGACGATCTGTGAGATGTCATCATCCCCTGGATTCACGAAGAACAGCATGTACGTGATGCCGAGCAGAGGGAGCAGCACTAACGTCGCCTTCACCGCTTTCCTAAAGACAGACAGACAGACAGACAGACAGACAGACAGACAGACAGAGTAGTTAATTAAATTAGCTGTCAATCCAACACTCTTTAATTAAAGAACTAATAACCAGCTTTAGATTTAATAAGAAACGATACGTGATTACAGACACTTCAGTGTGTGTTTAACTCTCTCCTGTACATCATTTTCCTAAACACACAATACATACTGCACTGGCACTAAACTCACAATGGATTAATACATTGATGGATGGATGCATGAAAGGAAGAATAAAAGGATATATAGATGGATGGCCAACCGATTCATCTGTATTGTTGATTAATCAACACCAATAGTTGATTGCCAGAACTATCGTCTATCAGCAAGAATCCATTCATATAGTTTTTCCAGGTTGCGTTATACATACGAGAGTGGCCTCTAGAGGCGAATCTCTCACGCCATATGCTCTTTATTTTGTGTCTATTTTTTTTATTTTTAAAGGTAACTGTTTTGTGCTACTTTTTGTTTCAGTTTCAATGCATGTTTTTTAATTCCCTAAATATTGATTAGAATATGAATATATTCATATTAATTTTTTTCACACTTTCATGATTCAGTACTGTTTTACATTTTTTTTTCATGTTTTTAATAAAGTTCAGTAGTTTTTTACGTGTTTTTTTTATCCAGTTTTTATTTGAAAAACTATCGGTTGATTAACTGAAATTATGATCCAACCTTGCTATCGGTATCGGCCAAATCCACTAGCGCTCAACCTCTATCTTATATTCATTTCCAAAAATGTATATTTAGTTAGTTATTTTATTTATATTAATTTTATATGGCTCATGGCTGTAGCGCTCGTGATTTTACCAAAACATGTTAACCCATAAACCGATGGAGCCTCTGATCATGAGAACAGGGTTACTTCAGGTCATCCTGCTGATGGATTAAACGAAACCTCAGTAAAGCCACTCTGTAAATCAGATTGCTTCTGAAGATTGATGCACTCTTCCTCTCAGACAGGCGTGACTCATGGGGACCTCACATTCACTTTCACGTTATTTGAGTGCTGTCACCAAACAAGGCCATTTGATGGATATTTTAAAACATCCAATCACAGCTGTTTTCTGCCTTGAAGAAACCTGATCTACTCACTGGTAGCACGATGCCCTGATATTTATTTCCGTGACTGTTTTGTGAAAAAGCTTAAACGGTTATCAAAATGTTTATGTCGAGATCAATTTAGATCATAGTTTGCAAAATTGTGACGCTTGTGTGAAAAGATATCAGATCGTCTGCGGTCCATGAGCGGAGTCTGGGGCTGAAACTACTTAGATGTTTAGTCATCTAAAATTTAGCCAGCTAGCTTTATATAATTTTATCTTTAGTAAAAGACTCCAAAGGCTTCAAGGCTTGTTTCAAGTTTCACAGCATTGAGTTTAGGAAAAAACTTTCTAATTCCTGTATAGGAAAATAAATCCACTGATGAAAAAATAAGAGCTGTGACTCCAAGGGGAACTCTGGGTATAACTTGGTGTTCAATATGCGAAAAAGTTCAAAAGAGCTCATGTGGATGCTTATGCAAGGTTCTGTAAGCTTTACAGCCCTATAATTATCACTGCAAACACAATTGTTAGGGTTTAATAGATATTTAAAAACTCATGTGAATGTGGTACGAGTTTGAAAGCCGTATGATGGAGCGGAGCAGCGAGGCATGAAAAATGCAGAAAATCTCCAATCCAGCTGCAGGAATTCAGAACAATGAGGCAGCACACGCTCGACAGACCACATGTGACAGGTAGACACTAATTGCCCCGGCTCTCGGGGCTCGGCAGCTTGTCTAGGGGTGGATAAGAGAAGAATAGAGACAGGAACAACAAACAGCTTTCGCCTTCCTTTCCAATCACTTCATCTCATCTCATCTCACCTGGACTCACTCGTTTGCCTCTCAATGCTAATTCAGCTAGCAGTGTGAATGATTAGCTAAAGGAGCTAGTTCTGGGATTCAGAAGCAGACAGCGTGGAAGAATCGCTTTTTTCTGGAACACATTCTCACACACGTGGTCTGACGCTCAGGTTAGATGATTTATTTTTATGTCCAGCTTCACATTTATCCTGGGACCTCTGAGGTCATGGTGTTTTATATTCCTCGGCCAGATGATGTGCATCACTTCCTTGCACGGATCAGCGACTTTCACACTCCCACACACCTGACACTCTCACATTATACAGGGCTCACTAACACCTCTTTCCACATGGATGGAAGGGTAATTAGCGAACGAGTGAAATCAGGTGCGCTCCAGTCACAAAGTCGTTAACATACGAATTTATCTGATGTTGTGATGGTACGAGACTCAGTCGCTTGTAAGCTACAGGGTTCAAGATGCATGGAGACCTGAGAATAAGACTGTAATTATAACCTCCACACTTCTGGAAAGATGTTCCACACAGTTTTTGTGGAGATTTGTAAAGTTCTAAAGCACCTCAGTGTCTCCTGCTTTAGCCTCACTCATCATCTTTAAAACATCATTTACTTCTTTCATGCTGCATTTTACTTTTCTTCTTTTCAACATTGTTTAAAATCCGCTGGTGTAAATAGTGGATTCTGATTGGCTGGAAATTCAGGTGTAAATAGTGGATTCTGATTGGCTGGATTTTCACCGCTCTTAAAACTGACAGTGGAAACTCCTTCCGGAAATCTCTTCATTTTGAGAAAACATCTCCATAATCTGTAAACAATACATTTAACATGCTAACATATCAAAATAAACATAAACCCACCCTACAGCAGAGCTGCTATATTTATCAACACTGTCTGACCAATCAGGACACTTAGAATTCATTAACATCTGACCAATCATGATACTAAGAACTCATCAACATCTTTCGACCAATCAGGAAACTGAGACCTCATCACCTTCTGACTAATCAGAATGATTAAAGGTCAACACCTTCTTACCCAATCATAACACTGAAAAGTCCGCGACACCTTCTGATAACAATAACACACTAATCCTTCTGTACGTCTCCACATCTGGAGTTTCTCTGTGAAGAAGCCCCGCCCCTCCCTCGGTTTGATTAGAATGAGAGTTATTATCCCTCCATCACCCAGAGGGAGACGTACAGACGGATTAGCGTGTTATTGTTATTCCACTGACTGCTGCGCTTTATTTAAAACATTAACATCCATGTTTGCTCCAAGGCAGTGTGAAGTCCTGCGCCCTGATTGGTTCAGCTTGGTTCTAATAAAGCATGAAAGAGAGAGAGAGAGAGAGAGAGAGAGAGAGAGAGAGAGAGAGAGAGAGAGAGACAGGGACTGGTGTGTTTTACTGTGGGACAACCTTACCTTTTTCTCTCTCTCTCTCGGGACGTCAGTGTTAAATATTCAACACGGCTCAGAAATGGAAACAGATGTTTTCACATGAAGCATATTAGACAGTAAATCAGACCCACATGCTGCCATTATGCTGCAGTTAAAGGTCATGTTTTCTTTGTGAATAATAATAATAATAATAATAATGATGATGATCACGTCAAAATATATAATAAAAACAGGTTGTCATTCTTATTAAAGCCGTAGCCTCAGGACAAGCGGATTTTTGATTACACACAGAAACCCATTTATTAAACAATACGAGGATCCAAAACGCTCGCTTCTGCTCATGTGTGACTCGGGTCAATCATCATAGAAATCCTGAACTCCGCCCACAACGCAGTCTGAAATCATCATCAGCACAATCAGCTAATGAACCTGTTAGCATGCGCCCACGCTTCGGGACACACAGCTGAAATGCTCTACCTAACTTTAAATGTTAACAGTTCCTGACTAAAAAGTGTGCTACATACACAATTTAAATATCTTTGAAAAGAAGATACTTTGGGATTTACTATTCATCATCCAGAGTTGATAATGCTAAAAAAGATAAGTTATAGATGCTGGAGTGCCTGGAATATAAATGACATGAAATTAGTCCTGGAGCAATCCAAGTACTAGTTTGAAAGCCACATGTCTCAGGAGTTTATATTTTTAATTTATAAAAGGTGTCAGATCATAAAATGAGATGCCTACAAGCATTTATCTGAGACTATGGCTGGTCCTGTTCTCACTCCCGATGTTTGAGAGCCACCTGCTAAACTCAGACGTCCATTCATACAGACTGCATTCATATTAATGGCTGACCGTTCAGGCTATTGTTATAGAGCTTTGGGTATTCATACAGACTGCATTAATACCGATGCTCAGGTGCCCAGACAAGCTATTGATTTACAGTAATGGCCATTTATACAGACTGCATTCATATTAATGACTATTCAAATGGGCAGGAGTGTGCCCAACAATACACACGCACTCACAAACACACTTTTTCTCTTATAAAAACAGACGGACAAAACGTATAAAACTGTAAAGGAAAATATAAATAGATTTTTTATCCCCATGCAGATCACCAGACAGCTGTCGTCACTCCGCCCCCAAGAATATTTTTCTCATCGCTGTTACACGCAATCTCCATTAAAACATTTTTTTTACTGTAAATTTTTTCCTTGTATTCTTTACAGTTAGCACGAGCCGGAAACAACTGTTTGCATTACATGCATTCCACTTCCTGCCAGGTGAGTCACAGTGAACGTGATTCACTCTTTGACCACTAAAAACTTCTAAAGTAAGAAAACTAAGACTCATCCACATGGGGAATAAAATCCTCCCATATACCATTAGAACCCTGAACAATTGGTTACATTTTCCATTAATCATGTTGTTTCCATAATGCTACTGGCTGGAAACCAAAGGTTTGAAATGATAGGTGGTGCGTAACAAACGTCACCACCACACCTGCAGAGAGAGTGGATGCTCAAGCCCGAGATTCCACCTGTCTTGGACTTTGTTTAGTGGGTGCCCTCATTTTGTTGTAACACTATATTCTACTTGCTATATTTGTTTTTACACCAAAACACATATGCAAAAGTTGCTCCAAAACAAATGCAAACAATACACCCCCCAAAGTACTGCGACGTAAACAAAAGAATAACCATCTAAATTACAACACTATTGTTTGGTTGGAGCAACAATGCTTTATGGCATGTTCACTGGACATCTATCTTTCCAAATAAACCAGGATTTTCAGCAGTGGATATGTTGTGACTCGTTATTACAATCATAGTGTAAGTACAGCTTTTTTATGCAGGTTGTTTTTGTGTACTGCTTACACAAACTCAAAGCAAAATGCATTCGTCATTGTTTTTCATTAAATCTAAATTGATCTAAAATCACTGCTTGAGGCTTAGAGCTTTAGAATGATGTTTAGTTAGTCATGATTATTCTTCTCCCTTTTTATTTAATCCATTGTTAAACATTAACACTTGTGAATAATGGGACAGACGCAGTGGCTCGACGCTCTCCCTTTTCTTTGGTGCCTTTTGTTTTTGTCTATTTTTATGTACACTTACATTCAGATCAGTAGTGCAAATCCCACATACAGCCGACAAGACCTTCTAATTCAGGGAACTCGGTGTAGTCGAGCCAGGCTGCTACGAGTGAAATTCTACATATGCACAAAATACCAAAGCAGAACACCAGGGTCTGGGTGGATCATCATCATCATCATCTCCAGCAGGCAATCAAAGGAAGAGGAGACACAGAAAGCAAACATGGTGACACTGGTCACGAGTGCTCGATACGTAGAAGAAACTCAACCACACAAACCGCCGCTTCCCAAATTACTGCAACAAACATATTGAGGATTGTTGCATCCTGCTGATAATAGAGACATGGCTACACTCGTTCATTCCAGACGAAGCCATTGAGCTAGCAGGCTGCACAGCATTTTTGGGATAGAAATGAAGACCCCTGTAAGAGGAAAGGTGGGGGTGTGTCTTTATCTTCATAATAGCTGGTGTAATGACACCAAAATTACACACACATTGTTCCTACGATTTGGAGAACCTGACTGCTTAATGCAGGCCCTTTTACCTCCCATGAGAGTTTACTGTTGTTATAGTTACAGCTGTTTACATCCCACCTGCTGCCGACGCTAGCACAGCATTAGCCTACCTTCAGTGGTGTGAATAAGTGTTTGCCCCCTTCCTGATTTCTTTTTTATTTTGCATGTTTTCACACTTTAATGTTTCAGATCATCAAACTAATTTAAATATTAGTAAAAGAGAATACAAGTGAACACAACATGCAGTTTTTAAATGAAGGTTTTTATTATTGAGGGAAAACAAAATTCAAAACTACGTGGCCCTGTGTGAAAAAGTGTTTGCCCCCGAAACCTAATAACTGTTTGGACCACCCTTAGCAGGAACAACTGCAATCAAGCGTTTGTGATAACTTGTAGTGAGTCTGTTTCAGCACTGTGGAGGAATTTTACTTCATTCATCTCTACAAAATTGTTGTAATTCAGCCACATTGGAGGGTTTTCAAGCATGAACCTCCTTTTAAGGTCATGCCACAGCATCTTAATAGGATTCAGGTCAGGACTTTGACTAGGCCACTACAAAGTCTTCATTTAGTTTTTCTTCAGCCATTCAGAGGTGGACTTGCTGGTGTGTTTTGGATCATTGTCCTGCTGCAGAACCAGAGTTCGCTTCAGCTTGAAATCACGAACAGATGGCCGGACATTCTTCTTCAGGATTTTTTGGTAAACAGCAGAATTCATGGTTCCATTTATCACAGCAAGTCTTCCAGGTCCTGAAGCAGCAAAACAGCCCCAGACCATCACACTACCACCACCATATTTTACTGTTGGTATGATATTCTTTTTCTGAAATGCAGCGTTACTTTTACGCCAGACTTAATGGGACACACCTTCCAAAAGTTCAACTTTTGTCTCATCGGTCCACAGAGTATTTTCCCAAAAGTTTTGGGGATCTTCAAGATGTTTTCTGGCATAACTAAGAGTAGCCTTTATGTTCTTTTGGCTCAGCAGCATTTTTGTTCTTAGAACTCTGCCATGCAGACCATTTTTGCCCAGTCTCTTTCTTATGGTGGAGTCATGAACACTGACCTTAACTGAGGCATGTGAGGCCTGCAGTTCTTTGGATGTTGTTGTGGGGTCTTTTGTAACCTCTTGGATGAGTCGTCGCTGTGCTCTTGGGGTAATATTGGTCCGCCGGCCACTCCTGGTAGGGTTCTCCACTGTTCCTCCACTGTTCTCCACATTAATCAAAAATGTTTTTGCCATTTGTAAATAATGGCTCTCACTGTGGTTCACTGGAGTCCCAAAGCTTTAGAAATTGCTTTATAACCTTTTCCAGACTGATGGATCTCAATTACTTTCTTTCTCATTTGTTTCTGAATTATTTTGGCTCGTAGCAAGATGTATAGTTTTGAGGATCTTTTGGTCTACTTCACTTTGTCAGGCAGGTCCTATTTAAGAGATTTCTTGATTGTGAACAGGTGTGGCAGTAATCAGGCCTGGGTGTGGCGAGAGAAATTCAACTCAGGTGTGATAAACAACAGTTTCACACAGGGCCATCTAGTTTTGGATTTTGTTTTCCCTCAATAATAAAAACCTTCATTTAAAACTGCATGTTGTGTTCACTTGTTATCATTTACTAATATTTTAATTAGTTTGATGATCTGAAACATTAAAGTGTGACAAACATGCAAACAAATAAGAAATCAGAAAGAGGCAAACACTTTTCCACAACACTGCATTTAGGGCTATTAGTTTACAGCAGAGAAACCACCCTGAAGTATCTCATATCATAGCTGGAGATTGTAATCATATAAAATTAAAATTAAATGTGCCACTCGAGGGAAAAACACACTGGAAGAAGTCTATTCATCAAAAATGGTTCAAGAACAATACAACTACCACATCTAGGCTAGTCAGACCACCTCACTCCAACATACACACCCCTCTGAAGAAAAGCTCAACCTACCGCAATGATTGTTCAAATCTGGAGGAGCTTCCTCACAGCTGCAGGACTGTTTTGAGGGGACAAACTGGGACATATTTATAGATAATGAGCTGAAGGTGTATACATCTGCAGTGCTCTGCTATATAAACGATGTTCACAATTTCACAGTAAACAAACAAATCATGGTGTTCACAAATCATAATCCCTGAATGAAAGAAGGTCAAAACACTCCTCAAGACCTTAAATATCACCTTAAAGTCTGGAGACAGGGGTCTTTACAGTGCTGCTAGAGCTTACCTAAAAAAAGGCGTCAAGGAGGCTAAAACGTTCTACAAGAGAAAAATTGAGGATCACTTCACCAACCCACAACAGGTGTGGGAAGGTATTAAGCACATACCCAACACAAAACCAGGTATTGCATGACTGCCAAAGGAGACGCCTCATTGGCAGAGGAACTTAACTATTTCTGTGTGCGCTATGAGGTAATAGCAGCAGAGACTGTTAGGACATCCCAATCGGTCTCCAACAACCACATCCTCATAGTGCAGGAGCATGAAGTGAGGCATGTTGGCCCCTATGTTGTGACAGGATGGGTTCTGAAGGAATGTGCAAACCAGCTCTCTGCTGTTTTTACCAAGATCTTCAACCTATCATTGTCCTCATCCATCATAACACTCTACCTGAAGTCTGCCACTCAAGAAGCTCTTCGAGAAGCTGGTTCTACAGTCTCCCACAATCTTTTGACCCTCTTCAATTTGCCTAAAACAGATCGACAAAAGATGCCATTGTCACTGCTCTTCACACTGCACCAAGCCACCTTGAACATCAGGGGAACTATGTAAGGATGCTTTTCCCAGACTTCAGTCCTGGTTTCAATATTGTCATTCCAAGTAGATTAGTCATAAAACTTGATAATCTTGCACTTTCAGAACCCATGTGCCAGTGGATTAGGGACTTTATAACAGATCACCAACAGTCTGTTAAGATTAGGACACTTAGAATTAGTACTCTGCTTCATGCTTACGATCACTGGCACCCCACAGGGGGTTTGTGTTGAGTCCTGAAAAATCCCTTCAGAGGATGATCAACACCTCCCAAAAAAGAATCCGCTGCTCCTTACCCTACCTGGAAGAACTATTCAGCTCTCGCTGCTAACAACAAACAGCAAACAACATCCTGAAAGAACTTCTACCCTCGAGCAGCTGCTTCAGATCCATCACATCACACAAAAACAGACCCCAGAGCCATTAGAGAGCTGAACACCAAGAAACACCATCAGTAAATGCTTGGGACTATTTGCACAACACACACACACACACACACACACACACACACACACACACACACAGCGTTGATACACTTCAAAGACTTCTGCTTCATTTTTATTCATTCCCACTCCCGAGCTGTATAAAGACCTTAAATGTGCAACACTTTATTGTTTAAATGTGTAGTACGATTATATTTTAACAGATCAATTATGTTCACATTTGTAATATTTTATTGTTTTTAATTTTATGCACATTGAGGACTGAAAGTTAATTGATTTGTACCTGTGCGATGACTATAAAGAATTCTATTCTATACTTTTTTATATTTTTTGATGTACAAATTTTTATTTATATTTTTATTTATATATATTTTTTATGTATTTTAATATCAATTATATATTTTTATATTATGTTTTATCTTAATAGTTTTTTATTATATAACTTTAATTTAAACTGTATTTATTACAAGGTTGATTGATTTATTTATATAAAAAGAATCTATAGCGTCCACTGTGTTTTTTTATTTATTTATTTTATATATATTCACTGCAGTTAAATACAGAGTATGTAAGTACCACAAGTACCCTTGTGGAGGATGAACATAAATATCCAGGGAACATAAATATCCTGGGAACATCTTCCCAGAAGAGTGGAGGGAATTATAAAAGCAGAAAATCACATACCAAACTTATCACAATACTTTTGGCATTATAGTGTACATCAGCACCTGACTTTACTAACCCACAAAGTATCAGACGCAGTTCCTCCAGAACCCTGGTGCTCTATTTAACAACCTAAAGCTACATAACAGAACACAGAGTTCAGGACTAGTGAGTGTCCTCACCACAGAAAGTGCATCGTGTGCAACCTGGTGCAAACAGTGAAAAGACAACACAATACAGTGTGGGACAAATACACAAAACACAAAATAGCGCCACCAGTAAACCTGCTGTGTGTTATTCAGTACAATGGGCAAGAGAGAACTGGATACAGGAGTGTACTTTTATATAAACACAAAATGTTGTGCAAAACAGCAGCAGTCAAATGGATGTTCAAATAAACAGCATGTAAACAGTTTTATACTTATAATACAATAATCTAATATGGGTGGTGCTGAACACACAGATGTGTGAAATGAGTATTGAGTGTGTTTGAGTTCAGATTTGTAACATCAGTAACACACAGTTGAGTGTGTGTGTGTGTGTGTGTGTGTGTGTGTGTGTGTGTGAGTTTCAGTTCTGTGTGATGAGAAACCTGATCGCTTGAGGAAAAAACTGTTGCATAGTCTGGATGTGAGGTCCAAATGCTTTGGAATCGCTTCCCTGATGGCAGTAGAGTGAAAAGTGTGTGTAAGGGTGTGTGAGGAGTGTGTGTTATTGATGTGTGAGGGGTGTGTGTTATGGATGTGTGACGGGCGTGTGGGGTCGCCCACATTGCTTTTGGCTTTGCGGATGCAGCGTGCGGTGTAAATATCCATGATAGAAGGGGAAAGAGACTCCAATGATCTTCTCAGCTGTCCTTACGATCCTCTGAAGGGTCTTGCAATCTGAAATGGTACAGATGGGCTTTCCCCAGACTTCCCAGGAAGTAGAGAAACTGGTAGGCTTTCTTGGTGATGGAACTGGTGTTGAGTGACCAGGTAAAGTTCTCTGCCAGATGAACACAAAGGAATTTGGTGTTCTTAACCATGGAGTATGATCGATGTTGTGTATGTTTGTGCTCAGTGTGGTGGTGCTGGAGATGCTGTTCCCGATCCGGACTGACTGAGGTCTCCCAGTCAGGAAGTCTAAGATCCAGTTACAGAGAAAGGTGTTCAGGCCCAGTAGGCTCAACTTCTCATTCAGGTGCTGAGGGACGATCGTGTTGAATGCTGAGCTGAAATCTATGTTTATCTATTATTGTCCAGGTGAGTGAGGGCCAGATGGAGGGTCGTGGAGATGGCATCGGTCATAGAATGGTTTGGACAATACGCAAACTGCATGGGGTCCATTTATGGTGAAATCTTCGGCACGGGGACGATTGTCGTTGTCTTGAGGCATGAAGGAACAATGGCGCTGCTCAGGAAGATGTCGGTGAAGACATCTGCTAGCTATTCTGCGCATTCCCTGGAACGTTGTCTGGTCCAGCATACTTCCATGGGGTAACTCTGCATATAGCTTTCCTCACTTCAGCCATGGATAGACAGAGCACCTGTTCACAGGGAGGATGGTGGTCTTACTCGCCGCCATGTTGTTCTGCACTTCAAACCGGGTGTAGAAGTCGTTCAGCACATCTGAGAGGGAGGCGTCACAGTCACAGGCAGGTGAAGTTTTCTTGTAGTTCATGATCATGATACACACCTGCCACCAGGTAAGGGACAGTGTGTGACAATGCCACTTAGTGTATGGAACAGACACACACACACACGTATATATATTTTTACTTCTTTTTTTGTTTTATTGAAACTACATATTTATTCTGTAGTTTTTAATATAATTGTGATTATTATATTATAGTGTGAAATGTATGATGCCAATAGAGCAACCTTTGAATCTTGGATCTTAAAAGAGAGGGATAGAGAGAGAGAGAGAGAGAGAGAGAGAGAGAGAGAAAGGAAATGGAAGTGAGGGAAATAAAAGGATAGAAAGAAAAGAAGAGAAAGAGAGAGAAGAAAGTGAGAAGGAGGGAGAAAGAGAGTAATAGAGAAAAAAGCAGAGAGGGAGGAAGAGAGAGAAAGGAGGAAGAAGAGAGAGGAAGAAAGAGATAGATGGAAAGAGTAATAGAGAGAGAGAGGAATGAAGAGAGGGAAAGAGAAAGAAGGGGGTTGCTGAAGAAGTGTGTGTGGGGGGAATAAACCAATCAGACGCTTCCTGCTGAACAGCCCCTGTGGCGAGCGGCGTGAGGAATCGTACGCTCTGGCAGCGAGAACACGAGCACGATTTCCCTCAACGCTGGCTGCAGTTCAGGACCAACTTCCAACAGGAGCCGGATCGGGACTCTAAACGTGGCTCACGCGCCAGGCATCATCAGGAGGAGAGAATTCCCGGAGGTCCCTAAAGTTCCTCCATTCTGCTTTAATAAATTATCAGCCTGAAGCTGTTTTTCTTACAGAACTCTCTCTCTCTCTCACACACACACACACACACACACACACACACACACACACACACACACACACAAGCACAGCTCTGAGTACACAAACTCACAATTTCACATGTATTTATGTAGAGCTTTAATCCTGGGTGTGTTTCATCACACAGCAGCTCCACACAAGTCCACATGAAGATTCCTACTGAGCAAGCAAAAGGTGACGGTGATGCTTACACGTCAAATAACACGTGAGTGCATCTGGGATCTAATCATCTAATCATGGGCTGGATAGATACTTTCTTGGAACACACATGTACACGTGATGAGTGTAGCAGGACTGAGCTGCATGTAATAACTGCATGTTCACGTGGTGCAACATCTAAAAGGCTGTATGTGTGTATATCCGTACCAGAATCCACAATCTGCAATTACCAATGAGCAACAATAGTATTAGGTTGTGTATTTCACCCCCAGTCCTTCAGTGATGTTCTGCCTGAACCAATCTACCTCTTAATGCCATTATTATGACGCCACGTCTATAAAGCATCAATATTACAGAGAAGTGCAGTAGAACAGAGCGCTGCATCACACACAGGAATCTTATACAGTGAGAAAGAATGTAATTACTAAAGCAAGAAACCCAATGAACACAATTCAACATGTCTCCTTTGGCTCTCCTTTGGCTCACGTCTCCTCCAGTGGCACCTCCCACATACATCATCTCTAGCATTGATATTCACCCCATCACATCACCCCCTGCGTTTTTTCCATGCATTACAGATTCTCTGGAGATTTGAAATTGTGTGTTTATTGAACAACTCTTTTGAACAGTTTTGGAGACCTTCTTCACAATGTCCAGCTTATCTTGTAAACGGCCTTAGAAGTGCGACCAAATCAGTTTTCTTCTCCTCGGTCTGCAGTTGTGGAATACAAAAACAGCTAATAAATCCACGTAAATATATTTGAGCTTGTGCAGTTTGCTACAGATATGGTTTGCATGACCCTGATGGCCTTCCACTGCTAAAGAAAAACAGAGCAAGAGATATTAATTGAAGATCGTATTATTCCTGCTCCTCCTGCACCAGGATGCGTTGGTGGAGAAAATCAGAGATTCAAGGCTACGACAGATTTCCTGTATCACTTCCACTTATAAAGTTGTGTTCACGTGTAATAATCCTATTCCCGATCAGGTTTAAAATGATGGAGCTTTTGCTATAACAACTCCAAGTCTGACCTCCAAAGAACCAAACAATCCCAGATCGTGCCACACACTCAAATCCAGCAGGCTGAGTAATGAGGAGAAAACTCAGGAGTGAATCAGTACCACGAACAGCATACAGAGAATCCCAGCTCTCAAATGTTCCTTCCTCGTATCGCAATTCCTCACGCCGTCGTTATTATTCATGTTTAAATGTTCGCAGGAAACCGAAATGCCACGAGGAATGAAAGAGAAGAGAGACAAAAGGTCGACATCGAGTTAAACAGCGTCCGAGCGTTCACGTGTGTCTGTGGGGTTTTCTTCTAACACCAAACGTATTTACGAGAGAAGTAAGAGAACAAAGAGGCACTGTGGAGTTCTCAGTAGGTGCGGCGGCGCTTTATTATCCTGAGCCGAGACGCTGTTTTTGTTTGAGTGGCACAGATAAGACTACACAACTCACTACAATGTGACCTTTACTTGTATTGATTACATCGGCTGTCAATCACACCACAGGACGTGAACAAATACATTGCTGTACACTTCTCTGAATAATCACTGGACAATGTGGGCAACTGAGCACATTTATTCACCATTAACGGTTCTAATAAGCTCGACTGTACTGAGAAGATGTTCCACTAGATTTTCTGGCAATTCATTCAGCCACAAGGGTGTTTGAGCTCTATACCAGGAGATCTTCCACTCCATTCCATTGAAAGCAGATCTTAACGGAGCTGGCTTTGTGCACAGGTGCATTGTGATGCTGGAACAAGTTTGGGTCTTCTAGTTCAAGTAAAGGAACAATTTTATGCTCCTTGGCTCTCCCAATACTTTTTGGCGAGATAGAGTAATAATATTTTCAAGAAATATTTTTTTACGCTAACTAGCTAACATACTAGCAATCTCATTTGGATACTAGCTTTATTCCATGCTAGTATACTTGTCTGCGAGATGTTTCACGGTGGACCTACCTGTACTGGATGGTCTCGGACGTGGTGGAAGCTCGTAGCTTGGTCATAAGAATGCGTACGATGTTGAACAGGAACACGAAGTTTATCTACAGAAGAAAAGAAAAACATCATGTGCTGAATGCACACACACACACACACACACACACACACACACACACTATAACAGTACTGCTAATTTATTCTTCATTGTACACATGAAGATCTACTCTGAAGATGACATTAGCATACATCTGGTGGAAAGATTCTGTAGGAAAAAGAGCAAAATATCTAAGAAAAACATCTAATTAGATAGAATTGGTGCCATGAGGGGGTGTTGAAGTCATCTCCAGCTGGGAAGAATCCAAATAGGCCCTAAATGACCGTTGGTGGCGCTAGAGTGTTGGAAGAATGTTGATTAGAATGTTCCTGATACCCTTTAAAATCCTGAACCAAATTTTACCACTTTGTACCAAACAAATTAGTGGGTCATCATAAATATGCTAGCGAGAAAAAGAAGAACCACACGATGTGAGGTAAAGTAGGCGGAGCTTAACGTCTCTTACGGCTAGAAAGATAATTTAGTGAATGAAACAAATTATATCTGAAAGAAATTCCGTCGTTTCACGACATGAAGTAGTTTATTTGCAGGTATGTGAAAGGAAACTTCATCTGCTTTATTCCAGAGATAAACACGCTGATTAGCGCTGCAGATGGAACGGCGTAAATAAACCGGCTTCAAAACATCTTTAGGTGTAAAAAAAAAAAAAATACACACACACACACACACACACACACACACACACACTCGCACTCAGGAGGAGAAAATGTACAGACAGCGTCGAGTTCAACAGAGAGCTTTAAATAAAGCTGGTGTGGACCAGGCAGAGGAGCGCGATCAGGACGTAATCATCATGAATCCCGAGCGTCATTACACTGCATTAACACCTTCAGAGTAAATACATAGAGAAATAAATCACCAGCTCCGGAAATGATTAGTTTTGTCCAAATTAGCCGGAAAAACAAACATATTTATATAAAAGTGTGCTGGAGCACAAGCAGGCAGTGTGCTAGTGTGCACTGTAATGCAAAAATCCTAGCATTCAAGTACGCTAGCATGTAAACAATTTTAAAAGATACTAGGTTAATGTGGGCTAGCATGTACAAAAACATTTAGTATCATAAACGACTACAGCAACTACAATGACTAGCATCAACCTACTAGTGATTATCAACTACAAAAACTAGCATAAACAACGAGCGATTAACAACTACGACTAGCATAAATGACTGGCAATTTGCAACTACAATGAATAGCATTAACCAAATAGTGATTAGCAACTACAACAACTAGCATAAATGACTAGCAACTACACCATCTAATATAAATGACTAGCGAATAGCAAGTCTTAATAATAATGTGCACTAGAATTAAAATACTAGCATACAGGACAGCTAGCATTCTAGTTTGTTAATACATGCAGATATGCTAGCATAGCAGTGCATTATTACACATACGGTATGCTAGCATGCGAGTATTAAACGCTACTCACCAGCAGAACGACAATAACAGGACCCTGATAAATGTAATCGATGTATTTCCCGGGTTCTTTTCCAAACCAGCACCTTAAAAAAATAAAACATTTTAAATAGAAATAGTTTAAAAATTATGATCAGAGATCAGACTGTTTCCAAACCACGTGAAGATTTAATAATTTAATAATATTTATTTCTGTACATTTCTTTCAGACCCCAAGTGTTTTTTTTGTATATTTTTGCTGCAATTTTACTTTAGAAATTATTTAAATTAATACGTTTTCTTCAGCGTATGTAAGAAAATGTAAGGTTTTGGGTTTGGGCTTTAAATTAGCATCAAATTAGCAAAGACAAAATGTTAAATATTTATTTCATTCAATTTCAATTCAACTGTTACCTCAACACTGATTATTGATTATAACAATCACATGCTACACTGCTACTATACACTGTCCCCCAAAAGTATTGGGACATAAGACTTTTCCACCCACATGTGCTTCTTTATCAAACTGTTTTTACAGGACGTCTCGGCATGAAATTTTCTCTTCACTTGAACTAGTGATCCAAACCTGTTCCAGAATGACAATGCCTCTGTTCACAAAGCCAGTTCCATGAAGATCTGCTTTCCATGGGTTGGAAGATGTGGAAGTTTCCCCACTCTGTTAAATATCATGAATGTGAACGCTGACTGCACCCCAGGCCTCCTCACTTTATCTCACCTACATCAGTACCTGATTTTACTAACACCCTTATAGCTGAATGAATCTCCACAAACATCTCCACAAAATCTAGTGGAACATCTACCTAAAAAAGAAATTATTAGAACAACAAATCCATAAATGAAAGAGTACTCTTGGTGCTTTTTCTTGTAATATAAACTTTACACACAGTGAAATTCTTTCTTCGCATATTTCATCCAAGATACAGCGCCCCAGGAGCACAGAGGATTAAGGGCCTTGCTCAAGGGCCACAAGAGTGGCAGCATGGCGATACAGGATCTTAACCACTGAGCTACCGCTTCCCACACATACTAATCTTATGCTCATGTGTCCACATACTTTTGCCATACGATGTAGCTATTGCTAGCTAACACACCAGCATTCATACTGAACATGTAGAGACCAGTTTATTGATTATATTATGAGTTGTAACTGGGAATTATTTGAATTCTGTCTCAGACGTTTGAAGTGAAATAATCAATGTTTATTTACTTTCCAGCTCATAGAAACGTCGCTGCAATGATAAAAAATACGTCATCGTTTCATTCCGCTGACTGAAAACGGTGCCTCGTGTGGACGGGAGGATAAAATGGACAGACAAACGTTTTTTTCAATGGAAAACGTAGCAGTGTGGACATGGTGTCAGATGAACAACCCTCTACTGGATTCGTTTATTCTTCTGAGAGTGAACACGCTCGGCTCGGAGAAAATAAAACTCGGTCAGATTGAATTCACCATAGCGCTTGTTTAGCGATTTATCCTCTTGCTGGGTTTTTAAGAAAGAGAAGAGCACTCACTGTTCGTTTTCGTAGTACAGCTTCCCCACTGCCCACGCCACAATGATGGGACACGGAATACCTGCAGGCACATACAGAAAAAGATCTGTTAAAGATCAGACTTCAGTGACACCAGATGATCATTCAGCTGTAGGGTTCTATGTTCTTGCTGGTTGCTAAAAGGGGTTTCACAGGGAACTGTTTTTGAATACGATTTATATTATTTGAAGGTTCACTGGTTTATTTAACACTCCTTTACTTTGCAGAAAAAGTGAGGTTCTATCAGGAACCCTCCTGCAGATTCTTTGAAGGTTCCTTGGGATTGGTAATAATTTTAAGCTTTCTAGCAGTGAGAAATAAAGAGAAATCTGTATGATCTAAGTGCCGACTGAAAAATAATGGGTTTTTCTTAGACCCTTGAAATCCTGGAACCTGAGTGGAGAACAGTCAGTAGTGGATTGACTTGAAACCTTCTCAGAACAACTTACAGCGTTCTTTTTTTTTTTTCGATCAACTGTTAGCTTTATTATCCTCAATGCTAACTGTTTAGCATACACATTGCAGATGTGTTCAAACCATACACACCCAGTTAAAACCACACCAGACCACCAGGGGGTGCTGTGATTAATGTAGATATTCTTTACATGGACAAAGGTTTGAGCATAAGATTGAAAAGTGCTTCTTTTTGAACATCCCATCCCACATTTAGTCTTCATTCCTTGCTATAGTAATCTCCAGTCTTCTGGGAAGATGTTCCACTAGGTGTTGTGGAGATTTGTGGACATTTATTCAGCTACAGGGGTGTTAGTAAAGTCAGGTACTGATGTAGGTGAGGTGAGGAGACCTGGGGTGCAGCCAGCGTTCAAATTACATAGTGTTGGAACTCTAGAGCAGGAGATCTTCTACACACTTTCAAACCGGGGAAAGCAGATCTTCATGGAGTTGGTTTTATGCACTGGGGCATTGTCATGCTGGAACAGGTTTGGGTCTCCTAGTTTAAATGAAGTGAAAAGGTTATGCTCCTGCATAATCCGAAAATGTCGTATACAATTGTGTGCCTCCAAGTTTGTAGGACCGGTTTTGGAGAAGAACCGCATCTGGGTGGAAAAGGCAAGTGTCCTGATTCTTTTGACCATATTGTGCTGGAGTAAATATTGATTTATTGTGTCATGTTTATCATATTACAACAACAAAAATGAAGATAAGTAGTCAGTGGACTGGGATCTGCTGATCTGGGTTGAGTGTCTTTGTCCTTCATAGTGGTCACTAAAGTGCTCATGTTCTGCAGATAAGGAACCTAATTTTCTTCTAAGAACCAAATCTACTATTTAAGGAATGAAGCTGTATAAGTGTTTCTCCCTCCACGTTATCGATCCACTCACTGCTCCTCACACCTCCTGCACAACAGGAAACATCCAATTACCTCAGAACATGTCAACCTGCAACTGAAAGGGGTATTTATCATTATCTTCATCTCCAGATCATAACTTCACACACACCACTACCATCACCACCATCACCATTACCATCACCACCACTATAACCATCAGCATCCCCACCACCACCAGTATAGGGTTAGTGTAGAGGTTTAGTACGGGGTTAGTGTAGGGGTTAAGTATGGGGTTTAGTACAGGGTTAGTGTAGGGGTTTAGTACGGGGTTAGTGTAGGGGTTTAGTACGGGGTTAGTGTAGGGGTTTAGTATGGAGTTTAGTACAGGGTTAGTGTAGGGGTTTAGTACGGGGTTAGTGTAGGGGTTTAGTATGGGGTTTAGTACAGGGTTAATGTAGGGGTTTAGTATGGGGTTTAGTTCGGGGTTAGTGTAGGGGTTTGTGCAGGGGTTAGTGTAGGGGTTTAGTTGGGGTTAGTGTAGGGGTTTAGTACAGGGTTAGTGTAGGGGTTTAGTGCGGGGTTAGTGTAGAGGTTTATTTCGGGGTTAGTGTAGGGGTTTGGTACGGGGTAAGTGTAGGGGTTTAGTACAGGGGTTTAGTTCGGGGTTAGTGTAGGGGTTTAGTACAGGGTTAGTGTAGGGGTTTAGTTCGGGGTTAGTGTAGGGGTTTAGTACAGGGTTAGTGTAGGGGTTTAGTACGGGGTTAGTGTAGGGGTTTAGTACGGGGTTAGTGTAGAGGTTTAGTTCGGGGTTAGTGTAGGGGTTTAGTACGGGGTTAGTGTAGGGGTTTGGTGCAGGGGTTAGTGTAGGGGTTTAATACGGGGTTAGTGTAGGGGTTTAGTTCAGGGTTAGTGTAGGGGTTTGGTACGGGGTTAGTGTAGGGGTTTGAGTGCAGGGGTAAGTGTAGGGGTTTAGTCGGGGTTAGTGTAGGGGTTTAGTTGGGGTTAGTGTAGGGGTTTAGTTAAGGATTTAAAACTATTTTCTGAGTAAATATTTACTTTGGTTGTAGTGATTTTCTGTCAAAAGCAGCAGCAAATTGGATTTTATCTGACAGTGCAGGGTGAATAATTACCTGCAGCACAGGAACGCACGTGTGTGTGTGTGTGTGTGTGTGTGTGTGTGTGTGTGTGTGTGTGTGTTTATAATAAACAGCTCAGTGTCAAATGAAAATCATTATGTGCTATAGTTGTCACCTTCTCTAAATAAACATCATTTCTCTCTCCATTTTCTCCAGCTGTCAGTGTGTGTGTGTGTGTGTGTGTGTGTGTGTGTGTGTGTGTGTGTGTGTGTGTGTGCACGTGTGTGTAGGACTGTGTCACCGCCGACTCCACAGTGCAGAACAATGACAGGCTGATCATTAAATATCCATGCTGTAAAAAAAATATAATACCGAGACTAATTAAGCATGAGGAGGAGGTCACTTCCTGTTCCACGCTTCCTCTGTTCCACGCTTCCTCTGTTCCACGCTTCCTCGGGAAAATGCGTCTGTTTCATTTTTTTGCAGTTTTATTTCAAACTACATTTGTACTCGTCACAAAATCTTGAATAACGTGTGATCAGTCCGATCTTCTTCAGCATAATGGCATTTTTATATTCAAGTCCACAATAAATCAAATTTCTTTCGCAGATCAAAGAAACGAGTTGCTGAAAGATTAGCGAAGGCTCTGTACTTGAGCTTGTTATGCTAGCTGACTAGCACAATCTGGATTTGATCAATGAAACATGTTAGCATTTTTTTTTCAGCGATATTAAATGTTAGCAAAGTGGTGAGCTAAACTCTACACACGTGTAAATTAGCATAACTGCGAATCGAACTAGCAGTGTGTATGGTGACCCTACAGCAGATCACAAGGAGCTGAGAAGATCATTAGTATCAGACGCCTCGTGCACTCCTCACGCGCCCCACACGCACTCCTTACGCACCCCACGCGCACTCCACGCATCCCTCACATACTCCTCATGCTGACTCTGCAATGTAACAGTCTGAAGTTTCTATTTGTTCAAACTAATCTATAATGTCAAGAACTTTGTTTTCATTAAGAAATCCTCCCTTAGCATGAAGAACAGTTCATTTCTCCAAACGATGACCTGAAACTCTTTGCCGTGTCTACTGTAAAACTCTTCAAAGTTGATCTTTTCTAGATGCAGATTTCTTCTTCATCCCAGAGCACTTCAGTAGGATTGAGGTGTGGTGACTGGGCAGGTGGTTCCATCATAGATATCACTCCAGACGACTTTTCTCTCTCTAAATAACACTTGCAGAACTCAGACGTCCTCTTCAGCTCATCGTCTTGTTGTACAGTGAAGTTGGTTCCAATGAGCTGCAATCCAGACGGAACTGAATGGTGTAGAAGTGTGGAATAAAGCCATGTTGGTTCACTTTCACTTTCCAGAATCTTCCTTATTCCAAAACAACCCCAAACCATTACATTTCCACCTCCATGTGTGAGTGTGGGGGTGAGGGAGTCTGATCACATCTTCTCTCCTGTTCTCCATCTTACACAAGTTCTTCTGGTAGAGACACAAATCTCATGTTTGGTCTCCAGAACTTTCATCCACTTGTTCACTGTCAGACTACTGTGTGTTTACCTTTGACAATAGAAACAAAGGAACCTGCACGTGTCTAAAACAACATCAAGAACTTGGTGTTTCCACACTTTTCAGTCTTTGTACTTATATTTATGTGAATTATAATAATTAATCATTTAAAATATATATTTATATAAAGATAAATTTTACTAGCATGATACTTTTATTTCAGTTATTGGTTGATATTGATTATTATTATTATTATTATTATTATTATTATTATTATTATTATTGTTGTTAACCCAGCCATTATGGATGCACAAGCCAGTGCATTCTTAGTGCGGTCCCAAGCCGGGTAAATGGGGAGGTTGCGTTAGGAAGGGCATCCAGCGTAAAACATGTGCCAAATCAAATATCACGGATCACAAATGAGAATTTCATACCGGATCGGTCGAGGCCCGGGTTAACAACGACCGCCACAGGTATTGTTAGCCGACAGGGTACCGGTGGAAATTGGGCTACTTTTGGCTGAAGGAGGAGAAGTAGAGGAGGAAGACGTCTACAGAGACAGCAGGGAAAGGAAAAGTGGAGGAGAGTAGAGGTTCGGGTTGGTACTTTAAATGTTGGTACTATGACTGGTAAAGAGAGAGAGGAGCTGATATGATGGAGAGGAGAAAGGTAGATATGTTGTGTGTTCAGGAGACCAAGTGGAAAGGGAGTAAGGCCAGGAACATTGGAGGTGTTTAAACTGTTCTATCATGGTGTGGATGGAAGAGAAATGGTGTAGGGGAATTCTGAAGGAAGAGTACAGTAAGAGTGTAGTGGAGGTGAAGAGAGTTTCTGATAGGGTGATGATCGTGAAGGTGGAAGTTGAAGGGATGATGATAAATGTCATCAGTGCCTATGCTCCACAAGTTGGCTGTGAGATGGAGGAGAAGGAAAGATTCTGGAGTGAATTAGATGAAGTGGTAGATGGTGTACCTAGGAAAGAACGATTGGTGATTGGGGCAGACTTTAATGGGCATGTAGGTGAAGGAACAGAGGTGATGAGGAGGTGATGGTAGGTATGGTTTTAAGGAGAGGAATGTGGAAGGGCAGATGGTGGTAGATTTTGCTAAAAGGATGGAAATGGCAGTGGTGAACACTTATTTTAAGAAGAAGGAGGATCATAGGGTGGCGTATAAGAGTGGAGGAAGGTGCACACAGGTGGACTATGTGCTATGCAGGAGATGCAACCTGAAGGAGATTGGAGACTGTAAGGTGTTGGCAGGGGACAGTGTAGCTAGACAGCATCGGATGGTGGTCTGTAGGATGGTTTTGGAGGTGAAGAAGAAGAGGAGGAGTGAGGACTGAAAGAAGAATAAGATGGTGGAAACTGAAGGAGGAAGAGTGTAGTGTGAGGTTCAGGGAAGAGGTCAGACAGGAGCTTGGTGGTGGTGAGGAGGTGCTGGATGATTGGGAAACTACTGCAGAAGTGATAAGGAAGACGGATAGAAAAGTACTTGGTGTGACATCTGGAAATAGAAAGGAAGACAAGGAGACGTGGTGGTGGAATGAGGAAGTGCAGGAGAGCATAAGGAGAAAGAGGTTGGCAAAACAGAAGTGGGATAGACAGAGTGATGAGAAAAGTAGGCAGGAGTACAAGGAGATGCGGCAGCAGGTGAAGAGGAATGTGGTGAAAGCCAAGGAAAAGGCATATGAGGAGCTGTATGAGAGGTTGGACACTAAGGAGGAGAAAAGGATTTGTAGTGATTGGCCAGACAGAGGCACGGAGCTGGGAAGGATGTACTGCAAGTTAGAGCAATAAAAGATGGAGATGGAAATGTGTTGACTAGTGAGGAGAGTGTGTTGATAAGATGGCGGAAGTATTTTGAGCAGCTGATGAATGAGAAAAATCAGAGCGAGAGAAGGTTGGATGATGTGGAGTTAGTAAAGCAAGATATGGATAGGATTAATGAAGAGTGGAAAGTTGGTTGGACCAGATGACATACCAGTAGAAGCATGGAGATGTTTAGGAGAGATGGCAGTGGAGTTTTCAACCAGATTGTTTAACAAGATTCTGGAAGGTGAGAGGATGCCTGAGGAATGGAGAAGGAGTGTGCTGGTACCGATCTTTAAGAATAAGAGATGTGCAGACCTGCAGTAACTACAGGGAATTAAGTTGATCAGTCACACCATGAAGTTATGGGAAAAAGTAGTGGAAGCCAGGCTGAGAGAAGAGGTGACCATCTGTGAGCAACAGTATGGTTTCATGCCGAGGGAGAGCACCACAGACGCATTATTTGCTTTGAGAATGTTGATGGAGAAGTATAAAGAAGGACAGAAGGAAATGCATTGTGTGTTTGTGGATTTAGAGAAAGCGTATGACAGGGTAGAGAGAGGAGTTGTGGTATTGTATGAGGAAGTCTGGTGTGTCAGAGAAGTATGTGAGGGTGGTGCAGGACATGTATGTGACAGCAGTAAAGTGTGCAGTAGGAACGACAGACTGGTTCAAGGTGAAGGTTGGACTGCATCAAGGATCGGCCTTGAGCCCTTTCCTGTTTGCAGTGGTGATGGACAGGTTGACGGACGAGTTCAGACTGGAGTCTCCCTGGACTATGATGTTTGCTGATGACATCGTGATTTGTGGTAAGAGTAGGGAGCAGGTTGAGAAGATCCTAGAGAGGTGGAGGTACATGCTCGAGAGAAGGGGAATGAAAGTCAGTAGGAGTAAGACAGAGTATGTGTGTGAATGAGAGGGAGGGCAGTGAAGGGGTGTGGTTACAGGGAGAAGATGTGGAGAAGGTGAAGGAATTCAGGTACCTGGGGTCAACAGTGCAAAGTAATGGAGAGTGTGTTAGTGAAGTGAAAAAAGGCAGGGTGGAGTGGGTGGAGAAGAGTGATAGCAGGAGTGATTTGTGATAGAAGAGTATCTGTGAGAGTGAAAGGGAAAGTTTGTTAGGACTGTGGTGAGAACTGAGATGTTGTATGAATTAGAGACAGTGGCATTGAGTAAAAGACATGAGGGACAGCCCATGTAGAATGTTTTGGTGACAAGGTGAGGGATTGAGGTGAGATTGAGATGGTTTGGACATTTGCAAAGAAGGGACATTGGGTATATCAGTAGGAGAATGCTGAGTATGGAGCCACCAGGAAGGAGGAAAGGAGGAACACCAAGGAGGAAGTTTATGGATGTGGTGAGGAAAGACATGCAGGTAGTTGGTGTGAAAGAGGCAGATGGAGAGGACAGGGGGTATGGAGACGGATGATCCGCTGTGGCGACCCTAGTGGGAGCAGCCGAAAGAAGAAGAAGAAGATTATTATTATTATTGTTGTTGTTGTTGTTGATTATTTAATGCATTAAATTCAGCAGTTATTATTACATTAAATAATGAATAATTAACAGAAATGCTGCAGATGTGCGTATTAGATTAATAACAGAAATAGATGATTATAAATTATAATGCAGCAGCAAATTGGATTTTATCTGACAGTGCAGGGTGAATAATTACCTGCAGCACAGGAACGCACGTGTGTGTGTGTGTGTGTGTGTGTGTGTGTGTGTGTGTGTGTGTGTGTGTGTGTTTATAATAAACAGCTCAGTGTCAAATGAAAATCATTATGTGCTATAGTTGTCACCTTCTCTAAATAAACATCATTTCTCTCTCCATTTTCTCCAGCTGTCAGTGTGTGTGTGTGTGTGTGTGTGTGTGTGTGTGTGTGTGTGTGTGTGTGTGTGTGTGTGTGTGTGTGTGTGTGTGCACGTGTGTGTGTAGGACTGTGTCACCGCCGACTCCACAGTGCAGAACAATGACAGGCTGATCATTAAATATCCATGCTGTAAAAAATATATAATACCGAGACTAATTAAGCATGAGGAGGAGGTCACTTCCTGTTCCACGCTTCCTCTGTTCCACGCTTCCTCGGGAAAATGCGTCTGTTTCATTTTTTTGCAGTTTTATTTCAAACTACATTTGTACTCGTCACAAAATCTTGAATAACGTGTGATCAGTCCGATCTTCTTCAGCATAATGGTATTTTTATATTTAAGTCCACAATAAATCAAATTTCTTTCGCAGATCAAAGAAACAAGTTGCTGAAAGATTAGCGAAGGCTCTGTACTTGAGCTTGTTATGCTAGCTGACTAGCACAATCTGGATTTGATCAATGAAACATGTTAGCATTTTTTTTTCAGCGATATTAAATGTTAGCAAAGTGGTGAGCTAAACTCTACACACGTGTAAATTAGCATAACTGCGAATCGAACTAGCAGTGTGTATGGTGACCCTACAGCAGATCACAAGGAGCTGAGAAGATCATTAGTATCAGACGCCTCGTGAACTCCTCACGCGCCTCAAGCGCCCCACACGCACTCCCACGCACCCCACGCCAAGACTCCACGCATCCTCACATACTCCTCATGCTGACTCTGCAATGTAACAGTCTGAAGTTTCCATTTGATCAAACTAATCTATAATGTAAAGAACTTTGTTTTCATTAAGAAATCCTCCCTTAGCATGAAGAACAGTTCATTTCTCCAAACGATAACCTGAAACTCTTTGCCATGTCTACTGTAAAACTCTTCAAAGTTGATCTTCTCTAGATGCAGATTTCTTCTTCATCCCAGAGCACTTAAGTAGGATTGAGGTGTGGTGACTGGGCAGGTGGTTCCATCATAGATATCACTCCAGACGACTTTTCTCTCTCTAAATAACACTTGCAGAACTCAGACGTGCTCTTCAGCTCATCGTCTTGTTGTACAGTGAAGTTGGTTCCAATGAGCTGCAGTCCAGATGGAACTGAATGGTGCTGAAGTGTGGAATAAAGCCATGTTGGTTCACTTTCACTTTCCAGAATCTTCCTTATTCCAAAACAACCCCAAACCATTACATTTCCACCTCCATGTGTGAGTGTGGGGGTGAGGGAGTCTGATCACATCTTCTCTCCTGTTCTCCATCTTACACAAGTTCTTCTGGTAGAGACACAAATCTGGTGTTTGGTCTCCAGAACTTTCATCCACTTGTTCACTGTCAGACTACTGTGTGTTTACCTTTGACAATAGAAACAAAAGGAACCTGCACGTGTCTAAAACAACATCAAGAACTTGGTGTTTCCACACTTTTCAGTCTTTGTACTTATATTTATGTGAATTATAATAATTAATCATTTAAAATATATATTTATATAAAGATAAATTTTACTAGCATGATACTTTTATTTCAGTTATTGGTTGATATTGATTATTATTATTATTATTATTATTATTATTATTATTATTATTATTGTTGTTAACCCAGCCATTATGGATGCACAAGCCAGTGCATTCTTAGTGCCGGTCCCAAGCCCGGGTAAATGGGGAGGGTTGCGTTAGGAAGGGCATCCAGCGTAAAACATGTGCCAAATCAAATATGCGGATCACAAATGAGAATTTCATACCGGATCGGTCGAGGCCCGGGTTAACAACGACCGCCACAGGTATCGTTAGCCGACAGGGTACCGGTGGAAATTGGGCTACTGTTGGCTGAAGGAGGAGAAGGAGAGGAGGAAGACGTCTACAGAGACAGCAGGGAAAGGAAAAGTGGAGGAGAGTGGAGGTTCGGGTTGGTACTTTAAATGTTGGTACTATGACTGGTAAAGGGAGAGAGGGAGCTGATATGATGGAGAGGAGAAAGGTAGATATGTTGTGTGTTCAGGAGACCAAGTGGAAAGGGAGTAAGGCCAGGAACATTGGAGGTGTTTAAACTGTTTTATCATGGTGTGGATGGAAAGAGAAATGGTGTAGGGGTGATTCTGAAGGAAGAGTACAGTAAGAGTGTAGTGGAGGTGAAGAGAGTTTCTGATAGAGTGATGATCGTGAAGCTGGAATGATGATGATAAATGTCATCAGTGCTTATGCTCCACAAGTCGGCTGTAAGATGGAGGAGAAGGAAAAATTCTGGAGTGAATTAGATGAAGTGGTAGATGGTGTACCTAGGAAAGAACGATTGGTGATTGGGGCAGACTTTAATGGGCATGTAGGTGAAGGGAACAGAGGTGATGAGGAGGTGATGGTAGGTATGGTTTTAAGGAGAGGAATGTGGAAGGGCAGATGGTGGTAGATTTTGCTAAAAGGATGGAAATGGCAGTGGTGAACACATATTTTAAGAAGAAGGAGGATCATAGGGTGACGTATAAGAGTGGAGGAAGGTGCACACAGGTGGACTATATTCTATGCAGGAGATGCAACCTGAAGGAGATTGGAGACTGTAAGGTGTTGGCAGGGGACAGTGTAGCTAGACAGCATCGGATGGTGGTCTGTAGGATGGTTTTGGAGGTGAAGAAGAAGAGGAGGAGAGTGAGGACTGAAAGAAGAATAAGATGGTGGAAACTGAAGGAGGAAGAGTGTAGTGTGAGGTTCAGGGTAGAGGTCAGACAGGAGCTTGGTGGTGGTGAGGAGGTGCTGGATGATTGGGAAACTACTGCAGGAGTGATGAGGAGGCAGCTAGAAAAGTACTTGGTGTGACATCTGGAAATAGAAAGGAAGACAAAGAGACGTGGTGGTGGAATGAGGAAGTGCAGGAGAGCAGAAGGAGAAAGAGGTTGGCAAAACAGAAGTGGGATAGACAGAGTGATGAGAAAAGTAGGCAGGAGTACAAGGAGATGCAGCAGCAGGTGAAGAGGAATGTGGTGAAAGCCAAGGAAAAGGCATATGAGGAGCTGTAGGAGAAGTTGGAAAGTAAGGGAGGAGAAAAGGATTTGTACCGATTGGCCAGGCAGAGGGACCGAGCTGGGAAGGATGTACTGCAAGTTAGAGCAATAAAGGATGGAGAGGAAATGTGTTGACTAGTGAGGAGAGTGTGTTGAGAAGGTGGAGGAGTATTTTGAGCAGCTGATGAATGAGGAAAATCAGAGAGAGAAGGTTGGATGATGTGGAGTTAGTAAAGCAAGATATGGATAGGATTAATGAAGAGTGGAAAGTTGGTTGGACCAGATGACATACCAGTAGAAGCATGGAGATGTTTAGGAGAGATGGCAGTGGAGTTTTCAACCAGATTGTTTAACAAGATTCTGGAAGGTGAGAGGATGCCTGAGGAATGGAGAAGGAGTGTGCTGGTACCGATCTTTAAGAATAAGAGAGATGTGCAGACCTGCAGTACCTACAGGGGAATTAAGTTGATCAGTCACACCATGAAGTTATGGGAAAGAGTAGTGGAAGCCAGGCTGAGAGAAGAGGTGACCATCTGTGAGCAACAGTATGGTTTCATGCCGAGGAGAGCACCACAGACGCATTATTTGCTTTGAGAATGTTGATGGAGAAGTATAAAGAAGGACAGAAGGAATTGCATTGTGTGTTTGTGGATTTAGAGAAAGCGTATGACAGGGTAGAGAGAGGAGTTGTGGTATTGTATGAGGAAGTCTGGTGTGTCAGAGAAGTATGTGAGGGTGGTGCAGGACATGTATGAGGACAGTGTGACAGCAGTGAAGTGTGCAGTAGGAACGACAGACTGGTTCAAGGTGAAGGTTGGACTGCATCAAGGATCGGCCTGAGCCCTTTCCTGTTTGCAGTGGTGATGGACAGGTTGACGGACGAGGTCAGACTGGAGTCTCCCTGGACTATGATGTTTGCTGATGATACGTGATTTGTGGTAAGAGTAGGGAGCAGGTTGAGAAGATCCTAGAGAGGTGGAGGTACATGCTGGAGAGAAGGGAATGAAAGTCAGTAGGAGTAAGACAGAGTACATGTGTGTGAATGAGAGGAGGGCAGTGAAGGGGTGTGGTTACAGGAGAAGATGTGGAGAAGGTGAAGGAATTCAGGTACCTGGGGTCAACAGTGCAAAGTAATGGAGAGTGTGTTAGAAGTGAAGAAAGAGTGCAGGCAGGGTGGAGTGGGTGGAGAAGAGTGATAGCAGGAGTGATTTGTGATAGAAGAGTATCTGTGAGAGTGAAAGGGAAAGTTTATAGGACTGTGGTGAGACCTGAGATGTTGTATGAATTAGAGACAGTGGCATTGAGTAAAAGACATGAGGGACAGCCCATGTAGAATGTTTTGGTGACAAGGTGAGGGATTGAGGCGAGATTGAGATGGTTTGGACATTTGCAAAGAAGGGACATGGGGTATATCAGTAGGAGAATGCTGAGGATGGAGCCACCAGGAAGGAGGAAAGGAGGAACACCAAGGAGGAAGTTTATGGATGTGGTGAGGAAAGACATGCAGGTAGTTGGTGTGAAAGAGGCAGATGGAGAGGACAGGGGGGTATGGAGACGGATGATCCGCTGTGGCGACCCCTAGTGGGAGCAGCCGAAAGAAGAAGAAGAAGATTATTATTATTATTGTTGTTGTTGTTGTTGATTATTTAATGCATTAAATTCAGCAGTTATTATTACATTAAATAATGAATAATTAACAGAAATGCTGCAGATGTGCGTATTAGATTAATAACAGAAATAGATGATTATAAATTATAATGCAGCAGAAGAAGTCTGTAAACACTGAGGGTTTACTTGAGAATTGTACATTTTTTTTCGCAGCAGATGTTTGATCTTGTGCACAGCAGCAGTGTGGGGTTTCGGCTCAGCGACGTCACAGGGATCACAGCATGGCTGCTGTTTTTTGTGTTTCTGTGCTGGTGAATGCTTTATTCATGGTTTGGTGACTAGCGGTGGGATTACTGTAATTCTGCCATGGAGCTCTGAATGTGACTCACATCTTCATCTCTACATCCTTTTATCTATATCTCCATCACTACAGCTCCATCTTCATCTCTACAGCTCCATCTTCATCTCTACAGCTACATCTCCATCTCCATCCTCATCTCCATCTCTAAAGCTCCATCTCCACAGCTCCATCTCCACAGCCAATCTCTATCTCTAAAGCACCATCATCAAATTGACAGAAAAACTTCCACCACTACAGCTCCATCTCCATCCTCATCGCCATCTTTACAGCTCCATCTCCACAGCTTCATCTTTATTTACATCCTTATCTCCATCTTTATCCTCATCTCCATCTCTACAGCCAAATCTTCATCCTCATCTCCATCCTCTAATCCATCTCTACAGTTCTATCTCCATCCTAATCTCCATCTCTACAGCTCTATTTAAATCATCATCTACATCCCAACATCCTCATCTTTAGCCCTACAGCTCCATCTCCATCTATATTTCATCCCCATTCCTACTTCTTCATCTCCATCTAAATCACTACATCCTCATCTCCATCCCTACATCTCCATTTCAATCCTTATCCCTACATTTACACCTCTGTAAACATCTCCATCCTCATCTCCATCTTCATTTACATCAGTAAATCCCCATCTACATCCTCATCCTATCCTAAGATCCATTCCTTCATCTTTATCTCTACATCCACATCTCCATCCTCATCTACATCCTAATCTTCATCACCACATCTACATCCTAAGATCTACATCTAAGATCTTATGATCTACATCCTAATCTCCATCCCTACATCTACAACGTTGTCCTCATTCCTACATTCTCATCTTCATCCTTATGTTTATCCTTAAATCCCCAAATCAGATAGAAAATAATGTAGAAGTCACCACACGCATTCATTTACAATCTTGGTTGTGTGTGTGTGTGTGTGTGTGTGTGTGTGTGCGTGTGGTCATCTGATTTAGTTTACACCACTGGTTTGTAACAGGATAATCAGACTGATGCGGTCGGTCACAAAACATTGATTTTGTTTCTGTGAAAATCGATGTGTTAATTTAGCGTACGGACCTGATGACATCTCAGAGCAGAGAGCAACGATTGTATTTCTGGAATGAGGAGTGGCGTGTGTGGAGTGTGTGTGAAATGTGTGTGTGGAGTGGAGTGTGTGTGGAGTAGAGTGTGTGTGGAGTAGAGTGTGGACTCTGTGTGGGGTGTGTGTGGGTGAGTGGAGTGGAGTGGGTGAAGTGGGTGAAGTGGAGTGTGGAGTGTGTGGAGTGATGTGGAGTGGAGTGATGTTGAGTGTGTGGAGTTGAGTGATATGGAGTGGAGTGATGTGAAGTGGGTGAAGTGGAGTGTGTGGATTGGAGTGGGATGAAGTAAAGTGGGTGAAGTGGGTGTGTGGAGTGGAGTAAATGAAGTGGAGTGGAGTGGAGTGATGTGGAGTGGGTGAAGTGGGTGTGTGGAGTGGAGTGGGTAAAGTGGAGTGTGTGGAGTGGATTGCAGTGGAGTGGAGTGGAGTGGAGTGATGTGGAGTGGAGTGTGTGGAGTGGAGTGAATGAAGTGGAGTTGAGTGGAGTGGAGTGGATTGGAGTGGAGTGTGTGGAGTGGAAGGTGTGGAGTGTGTGGAGTGTTTCTGTCTTCAAAAACACAAGAAAAATGTGATGTAATGAAAGTGAAGAAAACTCCCTCACCGGAGATGAGGATGGAGTTTGTAGGTTAAAGTTCACTCAGAGCTTCAGTCGAGCGCTTTCACCTGAACTATCAGCTGTTACAGAACTAAATAATAACAAACAATGAATTCATTTATGAACAACATTCAATCTGAAAAAATAAATTATGTTAATGAAATGGAATGTATTAATATTTGAGCTTCATGTTTTATGTCTATTTATATTTTGGAATCCTCTTGAGAAAACTATCAGTACACTGAAGTCAGGAGTAATTAACCACCAGGTGTGATATCAGTAATTGCTTTTTGGGTCCTTATGGACGTGTCACATTTACAATCCAGCCTCAGACTTCAGAGAATCAGACGCTCAAAAAAACCAAAACCCTGTAAACAAACACAAACCAGAAACGAGAAGAAGCTTTATTCAGCACCCAACCTCAGGAATCTACCGAGAGCAATACATCTGGGACACGACTTCTTTAAACACCTTCCGGCTCAATGATACAAAACAAATGTTAAAATCAGAAGTTAGTAAATAAATAAATAAATAAACTATTCAGCTGTAATAAATACTATTGTTAGTTATTATTTAACTTAAATTTTTACAACTAAAAATGTTTTTAACTAAAAATAATAATCGACTATAATAAACGCAACTAAAAACTATAAATATATCATCTACCCTGGAAGTGTATATGATTACAAAAAGTAGTGTTTAATAGATGAAAAGATCAGATCATTTTAGTGGCTTGTTTTAGTTTGATGAACAAGAATCAAAGAAACTAATAGTTTTTTTAGTTATTTAGTTCATTTCTTTAATTAAATCCTTTAATCAACTTCATAGTTACAAAAGAACGAAAGACTCAGACAAAAGAGTCAAAACGTGAACAACTCAATTCTGTTTTCTGTACTGCGCATCCAGTAGAAAATGAATCATCTCAAAGAATGACCCAAATGCCAGTGTATATCACTAAAATATTACAGTTGTAAACAGCATTTTGAACTCAAATTTTGGTTTAAAATTTATCACCAGAAACATATTTCAAAATTAAGTTCCAAATTTGAGCCGATGGTGGCGCTAGAAAGTTGGTAGCACTTGCCCCAAATTTGTTCAGAATATTCATTCGATCATTTCCGATCAGCACACTAAATTTCACAACTTTCTAACAAACAGTTCTAAAGTAACAGTAGATCGCTGACACACCCTGGTGCTTGGCCCCCTAAAAATGCAAAACAGAGCCTGGATTGAGCCAAGAATTTCCTTATCACCTGCTTCTACAGGGTAACCATGGCAACTGAAAGGAACGTACTCACACCAGCCGATGAAGAGGAAAACCCACTTCCGGAGCTTGTCGGTGGAGTAGGTCATGACGATGGCAGTGTGAAGGTAACAGCCCTCCACGAACATCCAGAAAAAATTAGTCACCACAAAATAGTTATAGACGGTGGTTATGAGGCGACACCAGGGCTGGGGGAGGGGAAAAAAAACAGAAACGTGAGAATAAAAATACATTCATAATTAATACGTATATGCTAAAAAGTCCTGTAAGGGGTAACGTGAGGAATTTTTTCCCAGATCATTGCAACCTAAAATAGATAAAAAGTAAAGCATGGAAAAAATCTTTAATAATAATTAATATATATGATATAATATATGAATATTATGAATAATATGAATATATACATTATATATATATTTTTTATTTTTATTTTTATTTTTTACATATATTATTTTTGTTTTTACTTACAAATATTTTATATATAAATTATATATATATAAATATATATATATATTTTTATTATTATTTATTAATTTTTCCTGATAAAATATTTATATTTGCATGTGGAATGGGTTGAAATAAAACAATGGCATAAACGCTACAGCCAAAAGTTCGTGGACACCTGAGCACCTGCTTTTTACTTAACATCCTGTTCTACATTTAATCCCCATTTGCTCTTATAATAAGCTCCACTCTTCTGGGAAGGTTTTCCACTAGATTCTGGGGAGATTTAAGCTCATGCATCCACAAGGGTAGAAGTAAAGTCAGGTACTAGATGTAGGTGGGATGTGATGAGGAGGCCCGGGGTGCAGTCAGCATTCACATTCATTCATGCTCAATAGGTTTAGAGCTCTAAAGCAGGAGATCTTCCACATCCTCCAACCCATGGAAAGTAGATCTTCATTAAGCTAGCTTTGTGCACAAATTATCATGCGGGAGAAGGTTTGGGTCTCCTGGTTCAGGTCAAGGTGGAAATTTCATGCATCCAAAGACGTCCTGTAGAAACAGTTTGGGAAAGAACCATGTGTGGGTGGAAAAGGAGGAAATACTTTTGGCTAAATAGTGTGTATGTGAAATATATAAGGAAGAAGAAGAAATAGACCTTGTCGGGGTAAATGCCGTTAAAGTTCTCTGAGCAGTATCTTTTTCTCTCTCATAGAGATGTTGCACTTTCCTAAAAGGAACACAGCGTCCCCACTTGACATGTCCACATTATCAGGCAGAAATGACGCTAATCAGCTACCGGAGCGGCTCTGGCTGACTTTATTATCCTCGTGATAAATTCTGTGATAGAATGCAGCATGAGTGCGAGTCGGTTGTGCTGCGTCTGAAAGAAACAAGTTTCTGTTCCACTTGGTCAGCAAGAGCACCGCAAATCTCCAGCAGGGTTACAGGAGAACTCAGGAGAACTCGTCTGTGCTGCAGCTTTCACTCGCAGAAACATAAACCTGCAGTCCATGCGCCTTTTTATGAAACGTTAACACAATGAATCAGAGAGCATACGGTGTATATACCACTGTATAACACTGGGACACTGACGAGGGTTTTTTTTTTAAGTGAACAGAATAAAAGGTGATGCAATTGAGCTGTTGCCATGGTTACATCTCAACTAGCCTTACCTAACTTCAAAACTTCTTCATTCCAAGGCTTCCAAATGTCTTCATATTGAAAGTTTACATATTCACCAGATGACTGAATTAAAGCACACACACACACACACACACACACCTCATTCCTTTCATGTATGTTGTGGTCAATGAGCTGCAGCAGAAGCCACATGATGTTCCTCAGGATGAAGGTGGTTATTAAATTCCAGTGAATTACATTCCGCAAGCAACGGATGCTCCTGCAATGGACAAAACACACACACACAGACACTTTACAATTCCTGTTACAGACTCCACGCCTCCTTTTCCGCCTTTACAATGAGAGAGAAAAGTTAGATCAGTGTCTCCATGAGGAGAATTCATGGTGCTCGGAGTCAGTTTATGCAGAAGATCCAATAAATTGTGACAGACAGACAGACAGACAGACAGACAGACAGATAGACAGACAGACAGACAGACAGACAGACAGACAGACAGACAGATAGATGATAGATAGATAGATAGATAGATAGATAGATAGATAGATAGATAGATAGATAGATAGATAGATAGATAGATAGATAGAAGAATGGGCAAGCAGACAGACAAATAGACAGATAGATGGACAGACAGGTGAAGATAGATAGATGGATAAATGGATGGATGGATGGATTGATAAATGGATGGATGGATGGATGGATGGATGGATGGATGGATGGATGGATGGATAAATGGATGGATGGATGGATGGATGGATGGATGGATGGATGGATGGATAAAGCAGAGTGCATTGAAAGGAGGTGACTATTAGGTGACTGTACAGAGCTCATCACATAATAATCATACAGTCATGTGTAAAAGGCAGGATAGAGAATGAGAGAATGGCAGAAGGGAAAATAACAGGGTGGTGCAAATAACAAAACAGCAGCATTAATAAAATACAGTACAGGTGTAAACACTGGTTTGGAGTGTGAATGTACAGTTCAGCCTCTGAGACCTGAGATCAGGATAAGGGTCACTATGCTCATGTACACTTTAGTATAGAGTTCAGCTGATGGGAAGACACTAATGACGAGTCGTTTATGAACAATTCCTTCATTTGTCTTTAAAGTGACTCAGAAGAACGAGTTGTCTCAGTGAATAGTTTGTTTTCTGCTGGCTGCGCATGAGCAAAGCATCGCAAAATCTCCGTAGGTTGTGTAAAGAAACACAATCGAATAGTTCACCTCTCGACTCTTCTTGTCTGAGTCTTTTATAACGTGACTCCCATAGACGCTACGCGGTTATATACCATATACATACATATATATATATATATGAAACTCGTGAATGTAGACGTGTTGTGAATCTGCTTCTTAAAAATGCAACAATTAATTTTTTTTCTGATCAATACGAATCGAATTAATTAAATGACTCAGAAAAGATTTGTTCATTTTGTGAACAATGTGTGCAGGAGTTAAAGAAAAAAACTGAGTGTAGTGATGAGAAGTTCGTGTCATTTTAGTGACACGGTTCTTTTACCCCGTTCATCAAAATGAACAAATCTTTTTTTCCATTCTTCTGAGTCACAATAAAGACTCGTTCAAATTGAAGGAATCGTTCTTTGAGACGATTTGTTCTTCTGAGTCACATGAAAGACTCGTTCAAAAGGAACGTGTGATGAATTTACCTCAGACAAAGGAAGAGGACGAAAGCGATGACGAGAGCCCCAATAGATATGCAGTGTCCCATATAGTTGATGATGAGGGCGATCTTGTAGTGCACCGGGTACCTCCTCTGAAAAAGCAGCACAGAAACAGTACACTTGATCATTAGCGCCCACAGCAGTGAATCAGTTACGCTTCAGAGCTAGCACGCTAACGAACAGGAGGGACAAAGAGAAGGAGTGGGGAGATGGTGATTCTGAATATTCTGCTCTGCATCATGGCACAATCCGGTCATAACACAATTCATGGATACAATCAGAAGGTCTTGGGTTCAAGCCCCAGAACTGCTAAACTGCCAACTGGAACAAGGCCCTTAACCCTTTCTGCTCCAGAGAATCCATAGATAGAAATTTTTCCCTGTGCTGTAATGTATACATGACTTTGGTCAAAAGTATTGGGACACCCAAATGTTCCAGCGGTATATTTTTCTTCAAGAATGTTTGCACAAAGTTGTGGCACACAAAATGTCTTTGCATATAATTTTCCTTTCAATTGAACTATGAGACCCAAACCTGTTCCACAAAGATCTGACTTTACTAACACCATTGTGGTCTGAATGAGCACAAATCTTGACAAAATCTAGTGAAAGATCTTCCCAGACGAGTGCAGCTTATTATAATAGGGACTTCATGCAGAACAGGTGTCTACAAACGTTTATATTGTGTGCTTCATTCACAGGAAATGTTTGAGCCAGATAGCACAGCAAGTGTTCAGTTCTGCTCGTTAAAGCTTTGTAAATAAAATATATTCTCCCTAATTATTCCCAGGCAGATGGGGAAGCAGAGAAAAGTCATGGCTTAGTCAGAGACAGATGAGTCATCACTCACCTTTTCCTCTAAAATGGGCTCGCAGCTGGAGTAGTTGATCTTGAAAGCCCATGTGCCGTTCTCCAGGCATTCTCGATACGTGCTCCCTGCAGGGACGCCAGAAAATCCACAAGAATAAGCAGGTTGTGCTCATTCAAGTCAGAAAGAAACAAAAACACACACACACACACACACACACACCTTCATTCGAAAAAAAATGACATGAGAAACAGAAAAGCAAGACACACACTGAGCTAGAAATAAAAGAACAATAAGATGAGCAGTAGTGAGACATTTGTGTTTATTGTCAGCGTGTAAACACTAATCTGTGCAGGAAACATAGAAACATTTTACTGAGATTTTTTTTTTCTGTTTAAGAAAAAACACCAGAAGCATGTAAAGGATGTCTGTGTGTCCACCTCCAGAGCACAAGGGGGCGGAGTTTGTTAAAAAAAAAAAAAAAGCTTCATCTGTCCAGCTACATAATACTAAAAATTATGAAATATCATCATCATCACTATTCATCACCACCATCATCATCACTATTCATCATCTTCATCATCATCATCACCATCATCATCGACACCATCATAATGGTGGTTTTAGTGTTTCAATAAATACTGTACTATCTACTGTTATATACTGTATACTGTACTATATAAATATATATATTTATTTATATT